>NW_020203373.1:2844-9672 GCF_001531365.2 Cynara cardunculus var. scolymus | reverse complement strand
TGTGTCTTCAGATCATGATCTCGTTGAGGGGGAGCAAGCAGTTCCATCAGTCGATGAAGAACTGCATCCTGTTGCTTCAGAACCTCCATCAAGCACCAAGTGGACGAAGAATCACCCACATCACCAAATCATTGGTGATCCAACCTCTGGTGTCAAGACGAGATCCGCTACTGCCAATGAATGTCTCTTCGCAAACTTCTTAAGCATGATTGAACCRAAGAAGATTTCTGAAGCCCTACAAGACCCAAACTAGATAAACGCCATGCAAGAGGAATTACTCCAGTTTGAACGAAATAAAGTTTGGTCCCTAATGCCTCTTCCCAAAGGAAAAACAGCAATAGGAACCAAATGAGTCTTCAGAAACAAGAAAGACGAAGATGGCATTGTCATAAAGAATAAAGCCAGGCCTGTTGCAAAAGGCTATCGCCAGGAAGAAGGCATTGACTATGATGAAACATTCGCCCCGGTTGCAAGACCTGAAGCAATCAGAATGTTTCTAGCCTATGCAGCACATAAAGGCTTTAAAGTCTACCAAATGGATGTCAAGTCTGCCTTCCTCAATGGTAAACTACAAGAAGAAGTCTATGTGCAGCAGCCTCCTGGGTTCGAAGATTCAAAGCATCCAGATTATGTCTATTGTCTGGTAAATACCCATATCCAATATGCCAAAACATATAAAACATAACTGTTTATCGTTCAAATAATTAAAGTCTACTACTAAGATCCATTATACTAATGTATTACAGAACCTCAAGCCTATCGAACTAGTATGAGCATCATGCTTGTTTTGACTCAAAGGCTTGGTGAGATGATCTGCTGGATTTTCTTCTGATCGAACTTTGCATATCCTTACATCACCTCGATCAATAATTTCACGAATCAGGTGATATCTTCTTAGTATATGCTTAGATCGCTAATGTGACCTTGGTTCTTTTGCTTGAGCTATGGCACCCTCGTTGTCGCAATAGATCTCGACATGGTCACATATGCTAGGGACTACCCCAAGGTCAGAGATAAATTTCTTCATCCAAACAACTTCCTTTGCGGCGTCTGACGCTGCAATATACTCTGATTCTGTAGTTGAGTCTGTTATAATGCTTTGTTTATAGCTCTTCCAACTCACAACACCTCCGTTTAACACAAAACATATCCCGATTATGATTTAAAGTCATCACGATCGGTCTGGAAACTAGCATCTGTATATCCTTGGATATACAAATCTCTTTCTTCACCTCCGTACAATAAAAACATATCCTTAGTTATTCTCAGGTATTTCAGGATATTCTTTACTACTACCCATGAGCATCACCTGGGTTTGACTGATATATGTTCGCCATGCTTAAAGCATACGATACGTCCGGTCTAGTACATAGCATGGCATACATTATTGAACCGATGGCTGAAGCATAGGGAACACCCTTCATGTGGTTCATGTCCTCTTTAGTACTAGGACATTGAGTGCTACTCAGTTGTATGTCGTGTACCATTGGCAAGTTTCCTCTCTTGGAACCCTCCATCTTGAAGCGTTCCAAGATTTTGTCAATGTATATACTTTGGCTTAATCTAATTAAGCACTTAGATCTATCATGATAGATCTTTATGCCAAGAATGTATGCTTCCTCTCATAAATCCTTCATCGCGAAACATTTTCCTAACCATGTTTTTACTTTCTTAAGTGTTGGGATGTTGTTTCTGATGATTAGTATATCATCGACATATAGGATTAGGAATACTATTATGCTCCCACTAACCTTCTTGTATACACAAGGTTCATCTTCATTTTTTTATGAAACCAAATTCCTTGATTTTCTCGTCAAAACGAATATTCCAACTACGAGATGCTTGCTTCAGTCCATATATAGACTTCTGCAATTTACATACCTTACCAGGATACTTTGGATGTTTAAAACCTTCTAGTTGTACCATGTACACGTCCTCGCTTAAGGATCCGTTAAGGAATGCGGTTTTAACATCCATTTGCCATATCTCATAGTTATGATATGCAGCTATGGCAAGTAGGATCCTGATCGATTTTATCATAGTTACTGGAGAAAAGGTTTCATCATAATCTACTCCTTGAGTCTGTGTGAAACCTTTTGCTACCAACCTAGCTTCATAGGTATGTACAATCTCATCCATGTTAGTTTTCTTTTTGAAAACCCATTTGCATCCTACAATTTTGCAGCCGACAAGTGCATCTACCTAGTTCCAAACTTGGTTATCTGCCATGAATTGTATTTCGACCTTCATGGCATCATGCCATTTATCAGATTCCAAACCTGATACGGCTTCCTGGTAGGTAACTGTTTCATCATGAACCATGTCATTTCCAATAAGATAACCATATCTTTCAGGCTCAATACGGTTCCTACATGATTTTCGGATTGTTCGTATCTCGTCATTTTCCTCTACAACTTGTTGAGGTTGATTATCTCATTGTTGATCAGGGTCAACCATTGTCGCATCTTGTGGTTCTTGAGTTTCCTCAAGATCTACTGTATTCCCCGTTGTGGTTCTTGATAGAAAATCATTTTCTAAGAACTCACCGCATCATGCAACAAAGATTTTGTTCTTGCTGGGTTTGTAGAAATAATATCCAATAGTCTCTTTTGGATATCCCACAAAGATGCATTTTTCAGACCTCGGGTCAAGCTTTTTAGAAGCCTCTTGTTTAACATAAGCATTACAACCTCATATTCTCATATAAGACAGTTTTGGGATCTTCCCAGACCACAGTTCATATGGAGTCTTCTCGGTCCTTTTGGTTGGTGCATTATTTAGTATTCGGGCAGCTGTTTCTAGGGAGTATCCCCAAAAACTCTTTGGCAGAGTGGTACAACTCATCATAGAGTGAACCATGTCCAACAAGGTTCTATTTCTCCTCTTGGACACACCATTATGTTGTGGTGTTCCCGGAGGAGATAATTGAGATATTATCCCACAATCTCTTAGATGTTCAATAAACTCTTGGCTTAAATATTCACGACCTCGATCAGACCGAAATACTTTTATTTTCTTGCCAAGTTGATTCTCTACTTCATTTTGAAACTCTTTGAATTTCTCAAAGCTTTCAGATTTATTTTTCATTAGGTAAACATACACGTATCTACTGAAGTCATCAGTAAATGTTATGAAGTAACGATGTCCATTTCTTGTGACTGAACTAAAAGGCATACATCAGTATGAATGACTCCTAAAAGTTCTGTAGCTCTTTCAGGCTTACCTTTAAAAGGTGCCTTAGTCATCTTTTCTAATAAACAAGCTTGGCATGTGTCATATGAATAATCACATGATTCCAATACTCCGTCCGCCTGGAGTTTGGCTATGCGTTTCTTGTTTATATGTCCAAGATGACAATGCCACAAGTAGGTTTGATTCAAGCCTCGCTTAATCCGTTTATTGTTTAAATTGTATATTGATTCATAATTACAACTATTTTGATTATCAATTTCATAAATACCATTCCGTGGTTTCGCCAAGAAATACAAAACATTGTCAAGATAAGCTGAAATTGTATTGTTGCTGAAAGTAAACATAAATCCAGTATGTTGTAATTGAGAAAACTAAACTATGTTCCTAGCAATGCTAGGTACGTATAAACACTTGTTAAGTGATAAAGTAAGGCCATTTGGCATATCCATATCATATGTGCCTTGAGAAACAGCGGCTACCTTAGCTCTATTGCCTATTCTCAGTTACATTTGGCCTGGTTTCATCATCTCTTAACTTCTTAGTCCCTATGAAGTAGTACATATATGAGTGGCACATCCGGTATCCAAAACCTAGGAATCGTAGTCAGAAATGAATAAATCAATGGTAAACATACCTGAAGTTCCAGCTGCGTCAGCCTTCTTCTTCCTATTCTCTGCCAGTAAGGCTGGACAGTTTCTCTTCCAGTGCCCCTTTTGGTTGCAGTTGAAGCAAACTGCATCATTAGGAATCTTTCCTTTGCCCTTGTTTTTGTTGGAGCTCTCAACTTTAGTTTTACTCTTGGCTACCCTCTTCCTTTTGTTAGTTATCCCACCTTTAGGCTTGATCATCAAGACCTGTTTTGGTTTAGGGGTTTCCAACTTGGGAATACTTCTCTCAGTAGTTATAAGCATGTCGTGAAGCTCTATGAGAGACTTTTCTAAACCATTCATATTATAGTTCATAACAAACTGGTCATATGATTTAGGCAAGGAATTGAGAACCAAGTCGATTGCCAATTCCTTATTTAGTAGGAAACCAAGATGGGTTAATCGGTCAACATACCCTTTCATTTTTAAGACGTGGGTACTGACCGGTGAACCCTCAGTCATCATACAGGCATGCAATGCCCTAACTGTGTCAAACCTCTCTTGCCTGGCTTGTTGTTGGAACATATATTTCAATGAAGAAATTATTTCCCAAGCAGTCATGTCCTCATGATCCCTCAATAACTCAGGAGTCATAGTGCCAAGCATAAGACATGCCACATCTAGTGAGTCATTATGATGCCTTTCAAAGGCACCCAGCGGATGCAGTTCTAGCAGGAGCGTTTGGAGGGGGGTTTCTAGAACGTAAAGCTTCTTTTCATGCTTAAGGACATTCCTTAAGAAGTGAAACCATTCGAGGAAGTTTGTCCCGTTCAACTTTTCTTTTTCAAGGACAGACCGGAGCGTAAATTGGGACAAGTTCTTTGTGGCTGAGTCTGGGTTTGGAGTGGATGCAGACATTTACAATATCCAAGTTCGTTTTTAGTCTGACTTTTAAAATCTCAAATTACATAAATTAACCTTACAAAATCAATTTTATTTGAGCTAAGATCCCTATTTCATCTATTTCTTCAAATGGTAATGCACTGTCTGAGAAATAAGTTATTTAGGTAGGAATCATCCAATTATGTTCAACATAACTCTTAGGTGATTGTGAGATTCTATTTAATATATCATATATCAAATAGACACGTTTAATTTCACTTCAATGCCTTAAAAATACTTATAGAAGGTCAATTCACATACTACGATTTTTTAAGTAAACTGACCATACTAAGGTATCGTGATCCCACCTAATTTCTCAATTCAGGTTTAATGGGATCAGTCGTCCAAAACACGACTATTCAAGTGAGTGGCTAAGTGCAACTTTCACTTGAATCTTGTAGTCTCGGCACCTTATCTCACACTACTATCATCCGATATGACAGGCCAGACACTAATCATACTGGAATTTGTAATACTTGACAAATACCTTAAATGTGTGGCGTTTAGTTTACGTTTTAGAAAGGTTAAATTTTAGGAAAACATTTTCTAATTACTTTTAAAACGTTTGATTTTATCTCTAAAATTAAAATCCTTTTGTTTTAAAAGTTCACTCATAAAAATCGGTGATTTTTTATAAACATTATCATTTTAAAATATCATATTTTAATTACCGATTTGAAATTGTTTTGCATTTGATTTTTAAAATATTTTGCAATTATCATAGCAATAATAAAAGCAATAAACAAATAAAAAAACAAACACAAAATAAACAACCACAAGATAATATATGGATTTGCCCCTAATGTGGTGTTGTGAGCCAACACAACAACCACGGTCAAACTAAGGACGTCTTCATTCCCACTGACCTTGCCATCTTGGTGAACTCCAGGGACTCCGTCTTCTTTGGAATGTCGTCTTCGTTGATTTAAATAAATACAACAGAATTATATTATATTTACATTTGTCCTATCTAGAAAATTAAAAATAAAAATTACAACCATGCAATTAATACATTTTAATTTTCCGTCAAAAATAAATAAATAAATCAACCACGGGTCTCGACGGGACAATCCATATATTACACAATATAAATATTAAACATAATATAAAACAAAAAAGTTGGTACAATTAAGTAAACATTAAATAATTGACCAAAAACAAAAATAATTAACAACGGAAATTAATCGGGATTTTAAAAGATGAAATCTAACAAAATTTTATTAAAATCCAAATAACATATTTGGTTTTAATTAGTCCATAATTTAATTTTAAACCAGTCCTAACTTTAAACGAAATTCGTCCCAAAATTTTAACTTAAAACCAGCTCAATCATTTAAATTAAAAAAACAAGTTTTTAATTAATAATAAGCCCAAACATTTTAATTTAAAATGGCTTAAAAACAAGCCCAAAGAATTATAGCCAAAAGAAGTCTCGGCCCATATATGGTTTTATTAGAACCAGCAACTGTTTTTTTTTTTCGAAATCCTTTCAAAAATAAAATCCCGCTTAATAACATTCCGTTTTAACTACTTCTGATTAATCGGAATAATTGTCAAAGTGGCTCTGATACCACTATTGGGTTTTAGTTTTCGAAAATAACCGGATAAAACGCAGCGGAAAAACAGAACCCGGTTACAAAAACGTTTAGAATTTTTTTTCTAAATAAAACCCAAAGTCGGATCCATTGACAATTAAAATGAATCTACACAAACCATAGGGTGTTTGAAATATTTACCTTGTGCTTGAAATTGAAACTTTGATGTAGCACTAAGAAACCAAATCAGGTTTCCTCTATCGGTTGTCCACACACGAACACGCTTGGAACTTCCACCGGGTGCTAGCCCAAAGAATCCTAATTCTATAATTGTATCGTAAGGGTTTTGAGACTACAACTAGTTATCAGAACTTAATCATCTTCTTTGGTTTAGCCCCTAAGCCTTATTTATATGATCAATCTTTGAGATTGACCATAACTCTTAATAAGGCTTAATCATTATCTAAAATGATTTATTTATCCAATAATATCTTATATAATTATCTAAAAACATTTAAGATAATTATATATATATATATATATATATTGGCTTAATCATTTGAGAACTTCAA
>NW_020203373.1:0-2373 GCF_001531365.2 Cynara cardunculus var. scolymus | reverse complement strand
ATGAACAAAATGAAAAATTATGATTGGTTGAATGCGGTTTGCACGGTTTGTACAAATTGAGTGGTTTGCATTTGATCGCTCCCCTATATATATATATATATATATATATATGAGCGATCAAATAATGAAAACCACTCTCATTTGTGTAAACCAATCTCATCCATCCATTTTCTTAATCAATGGTTAAGATTAGTTTAGATTATATTAGGAAATTAAAAAATATATATTTTATAATCCCTATAAGGGCAAAATGGTAACTTTGGTAGTGGTAATATTAATGGCAACCATATCATATATATCGTAATATTAATGAAATAAAATCATTTGTAAAATAATATATTAATTTTATGTTCAAATATTATAAATAAAATTACATCTATCATAAAAATAGATCAACAATAAAAATAAAACACACTATAATCAATTTAACATAATGAAACATTTTGAATAATAATAAAAAATCACTACTACATTTTATGAACGAAATTGTTTCACAGTTTAATCAATACACAGATCAACGTAATGCTAGATGAGATATTTGTCATTTTCATGTTATTGGTAGATGGATCCGTTTCAATTTAATTATGAAATTATTTCACTGTTTGCTAATTACATAACATTTTCTTAACAATTATGAAATGGTTTCACTTTCGTTATGCACCCATTTCATCGGCAAAGTTTTTTTCAATCCGAACACGTTTCATAGCGTCAATGAAATGGTTTCACTGTCTTCAATCACTCATTTCGTCGGCCAGCATGGTTTGATGAGTCATTTGTCATTTCACGCTATCGATAATGAAATTGCTTCACTTTTCGCTAATCACACAGGTTTTTTCTTATCTTTTCTGAAATGGTTTCACTTTCTACACGCACCCATATTATCATGCACCCATTTCATGATGCATTTATTTCAAGCTGCACCCATTTCATGTTGTACCCATTTTATCATGCACTCATTTCATAATCATTTTCACTCACTTCATGCACCAATTTCACCATGTATGAAACCGGTTTCATCATGCACCTATTCTATAATCATTTTCACTTAATTCATGCACCAATTTCACCATGTATATATTTTAATATTATATTACTGATTTCATGGATTTATTAATCTAATAACTTACGATTTTCACGAATCTTGACAATAATAAACCGAGACACAATATAACAAAATCCAATTTTTAATATTATAATTAAATATTTAAATGTTACCATTTATAAAATTTTCTTTATTATATTACCTTAATTAAGAGTTATTAATAACTTCCATATTTAATATAAAACAATGCAAATGACCAATATACCCTTAATGATTTAATTTAATTAGAAAAAAAAATGAAAATTTTCTATTGGTCGAAATTAGTTTATACGATTTCTAAGAATTGCACGGTTTTCATTTAAACGTGCCCCCTCTCTCTCTCTCTCTATATATATATATATATATATATATATATATATCAATAGGTATCTGGACTCTTGATCACCTTAATCTCAAACCCACCTATGAATCATGTTTAATACAATGATTGATCTGGTGCATTTCATCTAAAGGTGCATCCAAAAGTGTAAATTCTTTTTTTATACTTCTCATCTTAACACTCCTCACGGAAATCCAATCCTATATCATATGGATTTCAAAATGAGCATTATAAAATTATAATTTCCTAGTTTAATTCATCTAGTTTGTTTGATTTAAGTTTTATTATAATTTGGATTTAAAATAAAATGTATTTTATTTTAATTTAATTCTGATATTTTTATAAAAATATCGATATAGGTTTTAAAGATCGATTATCTAACCACAAGAGTGGTGCTTGATTTGTTTGAGATTGGCTCCAAAGGTCAAAAGTACCTGGAGGTCCCAGGTTCAAATCCAAGGAGGAATAAAAATTCCCTTGTGGCCACGAAGGTTTAAATGCGGTGACTCCGGGCTATCTGCTAAGCAGGTGGTCGTCCTAGGATAGTCGGTTTACATAACGGATTGGATATCCAGATCAATAAAAAAAATCGTTTATCAAGATTATAACAATCAAATCTATTTACTTCTGATAACCTAGAAGCTTGGCATATGGAAACAACATTAGCAGAGAATGATGTTGTGAAAGACAATCATGGTCCAACTTTTAACTACCACTGATTTGAACCCTCCTTTCTTTTCTTCAGCGACAAAGCTTTCATCCCCTAAATTATCAGGTATTTAAAATTAAAGAGATAATATACTTTAATAAAAATAAAATGAGGTGTTGTTGATCCTCTCTCTCAGTGATTTGATGATAATCCATTTTTCCTTTCGATGTATTTTTGTGTTTCTGTACTTTCAGTTCCAGCGATCAATACACTGAGCATGTTCAGTGATCGCTGAAGAACTCG
>NW_020203372.1:17159-20684 GCF_001531365.2 Cynara cardunculus var. scolymus | reverse complement strand
TAAACTTTAGTTTTGATGTAACTATGTTTTAAATTGTATGGTTGTGTTGTTTATACACTATTGCTATGAGACTCTACCTGCCATACCTCGCGTTTCCGCTTTAGCGGGGTGTGACACGCGAAGTCAATAATACAACTTCTCAACATGTCTTCAAGAGTCTGGATAGTTCTTTCACTCTGCCCGTCAGTTTGCGGATGATAAACTGTGCTTAGTCGGATTTCAGATCCCAAACCTTTCTACAACCCTTCCCAGAACTTTGAAGTAAACAGACTATCTCTATCAAAGATAATTGATAATGAAACCCCATATCTGGTTACAATTTCATTGATATAAATATGTGCTAGCTTTTCTAAAGAGTACTTCTCTCTTATTGGTAGAAAATGCACAGATTTAGACAGACGATCAATAATTACCCAGATAGCGTCATACCCCTTTTGAAGTTCGAGGTAACTTCATGACGAAATCCATTGTAATGTGATCCCATTTCCATACAGGTATCTCTAAATATCAAAGGCTTCCATACGGCTTTTGATGTTCAATCTTAACGTGTAGACACGTTAGACAATGTTCCACATATTTGCTATGTCTCTCTTCAATCCGGGCCACCAATAAAAAGATTTTAAATCTCTATACATCTTATTGGTACCTGGATGAATAGAGTATCGGGACTTATGACTTTCATTTAATATAGTGTTCTGGATATCTCCAAAACACGGTACCCAGATTCGTCCTTGAAAACATATTAGTCCTTCGTCATTCGGTTCTAGGGTTGAAATCATCTTACCCAACCTTTTTGTTTTAATAAATTCTTCTTTCATAGCTTCTTGTTGACGTCCTTGAATTTCTTTATGAATGTCAGGAATCCAATTCATTCTCATTGCCACAGCTTTAATGGTTTTGCTCTCTTTTTTTCCTGCTCAAAGCGTTAGTTACCACGTTGGCTTTTCCCGGATGGTAGAGGATTTCACAATCATAATCAGTTACAAGTTCAATCCACCGACACTGTCGCATATTTAATTTTTCCTGGCTGAACAAATGTTGCAAACTTTTGTGATCAGTATAAATCTGACACTTTGTTCCCAGAAGATAATGCCTCAAGATTTTTAGAGCAAACACCACTGCAGCTAATTCCATGTCATGGGTTGGATATTGTTTCACATGATCTTTCAATTGTCTTGACGCATAGGAAATCACTCTTCCTCTTTGCATCAAAGCACATCCCAACCCCAACTTTGAAGAATCACTTTAAACCACAAAATCTTCTGATCCATCTAGTAGAGTCAACACCGGTGCACTACAAAGATGATCATTTAATAGTTGGAAAGCTTCTTGTTGATCTTTCTCCCACTGAAATTTAATGTTTTTCTATGTAAATTTGGTCAATGGCACGACTATCATAGAAAAGTTCTAGATGAACTTACGGTAATAGCCTGTCAGTCCCAAAAAGCTTTGAACTTCAGAAGGAGTTTTCGAAGCTTCCCACTTTGCAACTGCTTCTATTTTAACTGGATCTACTTTTACCCCTGCTTCTTGAATGACGTAACCCTGGAATTGGACTTCTCTTAACCAGAACTCACACTTAGATAATTTTGCATACAACTTTCTCTTTTTAGTAATTTCAAAATCAGACGAAGATGTTCTGCGTGTTCCTCTTTGGTTTTAGAGTATATAAGAATATCATCGATAAATACAATAAAAAATTTATCAAGATATTCCTTACATACTCTATTCATCAAATCCATAAAGGCTGCTGGCGCATTAGTTAAGCCGAATGGCATAACTAAGAATTCGTGATGCCCGTACCTAGTTCTGAATGTTGTGGTAGCAACGTCTTCCTCCCTGGCTTTGAGCTGATGATACCCTGACCTCAAATCAATCTTGGAGAAGTAACTTACTCCTACCAGCTGATCAAACAAATCATCAATCCTTGGCAAAGGATATTTTTTTTATTGTCAACTTGTTCAGTTCGCGATAGTCTATACACATTCGCATAGACCCATCTTTCTTCTTAACAAATAAGACCGGAGCACCCCAAGGTGAAGTGATGGGTCTAACAAACCCTTTATCAGTGGGATGTTTCAACTGTGCCACCAATTCTTTCAATTCAGATGGAGCTAACCGGTATGGTGCCTTTGCTACTAGTGCAGCCCCTGGTATGAGATCAATTCGGAATTCGACAACTCGATCCGGCGGTAATCTAGATAAGTCTTCTGGAAAGACTTCTGGATATTCATTAACAATCGGGATTGATTTCTCTTTTCTTTTCTCTTTCTTCATTTCAATTACGTATGCCAAACATCTCTGGCACTTCTTCCGAATACTTTTCTGAGCTTTCATTACAGTCGAAATACTAGTATGGTGATTCTGATGATCACCATAAATAAAAATTGTTTCTTGGTCTGGCAGATTAATTCAGATCATTTTCTGATTGCAAACAATACTAGCCTGATACTTTGCCAACCTGTCCATACCCACCACCACATCGAATTCTTTCATTGGCATAGGGAATAATCGAGTCGGTAGTGCACAGCCCTTAATAACAATAATACAGTTATTGAACACACTACTAACAGTTTCCTAACTATTAGCAATATTGACTACTAATTCATCATCAAGTAACACAAAATTCAAACATGTAGTTTGAGCAAATAATGGGGATACAAACGAAAAGTTTGCACCATAGTCAAATAACACCTTAGCATGTATTGAATTCATAAGGAAGGTACCTGTTATTACATCTGGTGACAGTCCCCTTAGCAATTTTTGTCTTGGCAGTGTAGGAGTGAAATTCAAGAAATTGGATCAATTCGGCGTCTGTTGGGGTTGGGGCGAAGGTATCCAAATTGAGAGTTGCCAAGGAAGGTAGGTGGAGGGCTGTTCACAGGGTATTAACGTTTAGTTCCATAGGTACTAGGGATTTGTTGATTGGTGAGAAGCATAACCAACGATGCTTAATCCAGAGTTGTCCAAGGTAGTGATATATGAGCTTAGTAAGAAGGGTAATATATGTTTCAGGTGTAGGTTTGGTGGCTGAGAGAGCATAATATAATGGTTGGTTACGAAGAATTTCAAGGAGGGGATAAGTAAATTCAGGGAAACCTGAATGAGATGGAGCGAAGTAATAATTGTTGGGTTTCTTGACTAGAACTACTTTCTCGTATCGATTTTGAAAAAAATGATATAGCGTGAGAAGTTAGGGCTTGGGATTGGGTTAGCTCGTTGTCGCTTGAGACATTAACTGATTGAGCGGAGGCTGAAGATGAAGACATAGTTGCAGGTTTTTAGTGAAGCTCGAAATTTGCAGGTTCGTTGGAGAAGAAGGATATTGTAAAGGTTTATGTTTTGGGGGAAGGGGTATTTATAGTGAGGATTTGAAAGCGAACTGTTTGTTGGAAAAAAATGTGATGAGTGGCTATAGGGTGTGACGAATCAAAAATATGACACGCCATGTTGGGAAGACGCGTGATTGATGACGTGCACCCCCGTTTCTGACATGCGTGTGATGTCCTTTAACCCTTATCCACA
>NW_020203372.1:0-16865 GCF_001531365.2 Cynara cardunculus var. scolymus | reverse complement strand
GAAGTATCGACAGAGAATCCGTTCAAAGAGCCTCTGAGAGCTATCACAGAGGATCTGTGAAAAGACTTCTGTGAAAAAAACATTTTGCTTCTTTAAAAGTTTTATTCTTTTAAAACATATACTCCCCCTCAAACCTTGCAAGTCTCTGCACGATAAACTTGTTAACTATGAAATCAAGTGGAGATTAATCAAGAAATAAAACTATATACAAAATGAAATTTAAAAGAAAAACTATATACAAAAAGAGATTATTCAAAAAATAAAACACTATACAAAATTGAATAAACAATAAAACATACAACAACAGGACCTTCTCCTTTCTTAAGGTATGATGACATAAGCTCTTCTGCATTTACAGAACCTCCTGCTACTTCTGCATTTAGAGAACGTTTGATTTGGGTACCCACTTCCAATTGGGTCCCTTAAAATTAGTCTGTTTAAAGTATGCCATGGCATCTTTTGGTTTGGTCTTATTGTTCTTAGAAGAAGAATTGTCAATATGTCTATTGTTCACCCTAGATCCATGGTTCTTAGGGTGAGAGACCAGACAGGAAGAATGGTGAATATGATCAGAGAGAGCATGCATGATATTGAAACAATCACAGAAGGAAACATTACAAGAAGCTTTATTGAAATTTTCTTTAAAATCATCAAAGAAGGGTACATAATTTTTATTTTTAGAGCCCTTCTTTGGTTTTCTTGCTTTTACAGAGACAGAAGCAATGTTTGATTAAGGCCATTTTCTTAACTGTTGCCAAGTGTAATTTGGTCTTTGAGTTGGAGAAGAAGAGCATTGAGAGTTATTTTGTCTTTGAATTTCCTTCTTTCCTTTCTCAAGGTCAATAACAGTTTCTACAACTTGTGTAGGACTTTCTTCATGATCTGAGGCATATTGATGCTTAGAAGTATCTTTTTCAGAGAGCTCTRTGACAAAAACCTTTTTATAAAGAGACTCATTTTCAGAAGGCTCTGTGAAGTGTTTTGGAAAAAATTCAGGAGCCTCTGAGGATAATTTTCTTTCAAGAGGCTTAATAGAACACACAAAACCACAGTTTTCTTGAGTTTCTGGTTGTCCAAACTTAAAGATTCCTATATGACTCTGTCTCATAAATCTCCTTGGAATGGAATCCTTCTTTGTAGAAGGTGAGAAAGAGTCAATATAGTCYTCAAAAGCAACATTTTCCATTGTTAAACAAGTTTTAGTGTCTGGAGCAACCAACAACCTTCTTCTTTTGAAAATRGASTTAGTGTTAGGAATATTACTTTTAAGATTTTTAGAGGATCTAAAGGTACTCTCAAGAGTTTTGTTGGATTTAAAATCAGGTTTGTTATCAAATTCTGAGAAACCTAGACCTCTTATGCCCATGTTAACTTTTATCTTTTTGTAAACATTTTGAGCCTCTTGAAATTTTCTAATTTTGAGCTCTCTGTCAAGAACATCTTGGTGCAAAAATTCTCTTTCTTTTTGGAAGAATTCTTTGACAGAAGTAACATTACATTTCTCATGCTCTAACATCCTTATCTCATCAACCTTGTTTTTCAATTCTTTTTGAATTTCGGCAACCTTTTCCTTTGAAGATTTTTCCTAAATAAAAAAATTTGTTTGAGCTTCTGTGAACATTTTAAAAAATCTGTTCCTTTCCTCTGTGAGAAGAATATCTTCTTTTTCACAAAGAAAAAGTTTTTCTTTTAGCTTGTAATGTTCCAAATGATATGRATCAATTAGTTCAGAAGAATAAGAAGTTGAAATCTCTAGGTCAGTTGAGTAAGAGGAGTCTGAGTCAATATTTTCCATTCCACAGAAGATCTCATCCTCTGTGTCTGACAGAGATTCATTCTACTTAGCCTTGAAGCTCTGATATTCATCAATACACATGGCTCTGTTGTTCTCGAGAGTCTTCTTCACTTCTTCGATWTGTTTCTCCAATTCTCCCCAAATGWYCATAGACAGATGGCAATGATCAATACACTTGAAGATCTCATGAGGTATAGCCATGATCAACATCCTTTTGCATTCACTTTCCAATTCAACCAATGCTTTTTCTTCATCGTTCCAGTTTGCTATAGGTTTGGGCTCAAAGTGCTCAGGTACTTCATGGGTTGTACCAGTAGTTAGAACTCTTGGAATCAAATTCATTGGCACATGTGGAGGATTGTAGAGAAATTCACAAATTCTGGGGTGAATTCCCTCCAAAAAGTTGATCATGTGTTCTTTCCATTGCGGATATTCATCTATGATAAGCGTAGGAGGCTTTGATTGAGATCCAGTGCTCATGAATAATGTATTGACCAAGTTCGCGATTGAAATTAAATGAAACAGGGTAAACTGGAGAAAACTGGTGTTCTAGAAAAGGCAAATTAATACCAAAAACAGAATTAATCGAATAAGAATTCAATTCCTGCTTTGATACCAATTGTTGGACCTGTAAATTCAGTTTTGATATTGATCTCTTACTCTGAATGAACTCTTAGGACGATCACAGTGCAGCGAAAACAATTATAAGAACAAAATAGAGTAATTAAACCAAGAACACACAGTTTTAATATGAGAAAGAAGATGAACACAGGAGAATAGCTTCAAAGGTTTTCAATTCATTCAATTGAAATTTAGACGATTACAATTCAGAAGCACACTGAATACAAAGGCCTAAGCTGCTATTTATACTAGACCCTAACGACCTTACTGACATGATCTAGAAAGTGAAATCATCTAAGCTGTCCAAATAAAGTCTATTAAAATCTAGTCACGTGAGAAGCACATGCAGCTAACAACCTTTGAAAAACAGTAGAACAGGATCTTCACAGATGACTAATCCGCAGACCCTCTGTGAGCATCTCAGAGGCTCTACTGTAGTAGACTTGTATGATCTTATTGTCAAAGGACCATTTTTCAGATCCTCTGTGAGAGACATCAGAGGTTCTGTCATTCTTGACTTGCACGATGAAACAACTTCTGATGCTAGTCCTCTGCTGTCTTCTGTGGAAGAAACCCTTCTGTCAACACTTGCAGAATACTTTTTCATACTTTTACATTAAGTGAATATTAGAGCTAACACCTTTCGACATTGTGAGCAGACTTTTTCACCTATCTTCTACTCAGTTTTGTTATCATATCTTACTGCTTTTGGCCCTCGAAAATTAGACGAAGGCCCTTCCCATATTCTCTTTTCCACAACCTTTCCTTCTGATTGTCGATTTTTATTTCGTTCTGTCACTTCGGCCGCATCTACCGTTAATGAAAAGGTATTGGTGTTCACAACAATTACAAACTATCTAACTGAGGCTTTCAAACCCCAAATGTACCTTTCTATCTTCCTGGGTTCAGATGAAACATAGTGTTCGGCAAATCGAGAGTATTCAATGAATCTCTCAGTATACTCCAGAACTGTTCCATTTCCCTGTTCCAGCTTTAAGAAATCTTTTTCTATTTGTCTCACTGCAGTTTTAGGACAAAACTGATTCTTGAATCATTCTACAAATTCTGCCCAACACAATGTAAACAAAGCATTTGATTTCAGGACTGAAACAAGAAATCGAACATTATCTATTTTCGGACACCTAATGGTGTTGAACACAGATTCAATCTCCTTGATCCAGCACATACCTTTCACTGGATCCCTTTCCCCAGAAAATGTTGGTGGCTTGCATGCCAAAAACATTTTGATATCTCTCTCCTTGTTATGAGTAACCGGTAGTGACGGATGAACTTATATTCTCTCTATTTCTACCCTAGTTGGTACTTCTATGATAGAAGTCAGAGTTTCCCGCAATTTTCTCATCTCTTCTACCAACATATCCCTGGTTACATATTCCGGGTGTGGCATCGATCTTTTCGGAACATTCCTAGAATAGGATTCTTCAGGTTCAGAATGAACTTCAGTACGACCCCTTCCTTGAGACTGACTTCTTCCTCTGCCTCGTCCCCTTGGTCTTCCCCGACCTCTAATTTCAGATGTGCCAGTCAAAAGATTTACAGTTGATTCTTCCCTTTCTCCAGACTCTAGACGAGCCGTTCTTTCAGATCTTCTAGTTCGGCTACACATCTGCAGATTTTAGTGTTAATAATCATGTATTCACATTCTCAAATATAATGAAGTATTTAAGTTCAGATGTGTACCTGTAAATTCATAATTGTAATTAAAATTTTAATTTAGACACTGTTCTTATAACTCATCATATATATTTTCAATGAAGCTAACTATGTCTGGGACCCTTAACATGCAATAAAACAGTTTAAGTCTAGGTATCATGCTGTTGAATACCTAAATCCCTTAAACTCAGGCTCTGATACCAATTTCTATAACGCCCCATTCCACATAACTCATGTAACATATACTTCATAAATAAGAAATACATGTTTGCATACCACATTGGTCCCTTAGTACAAGAATATACCAGTACTAAATACATGGTCCAAAAATTTCAAAATACAATTCTTGCACTAAACCAGGTCCATCTAACGAAACTATACATGTTGTCAATAAATCTTCATGCAGATAAGCATATAGGGAAGTTGTTACATTTTCCCCTTCCCTTTACCCTCAACACTTCTTGCAATACATATTTAAAATCACAAAAACGAGGGTTTGACCGAAAGGTCTAGTGAGTTACCCTATTTATGTTATTGCAGGGTGAGAATCACCAAAAAATCTTTATATAAAACAACTTTTCATATATATAACAAATATATGAACCAGTGAGAACACAATATCAATACCTTTCACCTATCAAGCCAATAGTCTTTGCATGTAAATAATACATCAAATCCAGACATGTTTATACTAACCAAATAACATAATGCCACTTTTAAACCTTTTTCCATTCAAACAAGGTTTATTCAAAGTTTCAGGCCAAATCAGTTATCCCCTTCTCTATAACATTCAGCCTATGATATCCAATAAGAACCCTGATCCTAAATCTTTTAGTCACAAAGAAATAAAAATTCCAGACCACAATAATCTTAAAGGATATGATAGTAAGAGTTATATTATATAGTACATACATACAATTGGCACTCTTATATCCAAACGTATACCTCTCCTTGATATGCCACCCTTATCCCATGGTACACCTATCCTTGATATGTCACCCTTATCCCATAGTACACCTCTCCTTGATATGCCAACTTTATTTCTTTATCAAAAAATTTCACAAAAACAATTCCATATAGAATAGACCGTAGTGAATGGAATTATTAATAGTTTAAAAATAATCTTTTTAAATTCCCCCATTTATATATAAATCATGAACAAGTAAAAAATGCAAATCCGGTCAAAATAGACTTGGCCGGACTTCATCTCTGATCAAGTCTTGGCCGGATTACCAAATCCAGACAACACATCAACCAAGGCTTGCCCGATTAAATACTTAGAAAAAGATTCTAACACTTTTGTCCGAATAACAAATTCGGACAACATTATGCCCCCTTTCTACCAATTGAAAATAATCCGGTCATCTCATGGCCGTATTCATACTTCTCCGTTTTAAATACTTGATCATAAAATCAAAGTTCATAAATCGCCCAATCTTTAAGCCGGTCAAGATATGTCAAGTTTAATGTCTAAACTGCTTGACTCTCATCCGGTTTAAGGCTATATCGCTCATGCCTTAGGCGATTTAGCCTTCAACCACTCAAGCCTTGTACGATTTAAACCCTAAATCGCTCATCCTTTATCTGATTTAAGATATAAATCGCTCAACACATAACCGGATTAAGTTAAAACAAGTATAAAACTCTTTAAAAACATAATTTCAAGATGTAACTAAAAATGGTTCAAAGTACTCACCTTTTTTAAACCAATTTTCTTGTAATTCAAAATAAGAAATCCAGTCAATCTTTCTCTCTAAATCGCTCAAACTTATTCCAAAGATGGCAAGAGAAGTGAATGGAGGTCTCACCCTCCTTTTATACCCTTCCTTAAAAGGAAAGGTCGGCTATTACAACCCTAACCTCATGTAAAACCCACTTCTTATTATGCATGCATACCATCAAACATATGCATGCATATTCATGTGCATAACTAATTAAGCATATACACACATATTTTAATTTATATGCTATTCATTTTATGCATATAATTTCACATATTATCATGATCAAGTATAATAATTTATCATGTTGCCACGTAAGCACATAATAAATAATCACGTATAAGTTACCTCAGGTGATAACCAAGATCCAGTTATCACACATAAGAAAAAAAAGCAAGAAGGCATTGATCGTTGAGTCAGAATCTGAAGAAGAAGTATCTGACTCTGATGATGATCTCAAGGCATTTGCCAAATCTCGTGCCCTGATAATCAAGCAGTTTCAGAAAAAGTTCATCAAGAAGCCCTATGAAGGAGATAGCAAAAGAGACTCTAGAAGGGAGTAATATCAGTCGTCCTAAGAACAGAGTCCTTGAAATTCCATCAGAGAGATGAAAGAAGAGAAGGAAGAGAAGACAGAGAATAAAGGAGAGAAGAAAGAAGATAAGAAGGAGAGGGAAGGAAAGATGGCCTTCATTGCTACTGATGTAGGAAGGTGGGCCATTTTTCTAAGGAGTGCAAAGGACGACTAGTCAAGGATGCAGACTGCTACAAGAATAAAGACAAGTACAATCCTAAAGAGCGAAGCTTGATGGCTGAGAAAGAAAACTGGGTGTCCGATTTTTCGTCTGATGAAGAAGACAAGGCACTTATATGCCTAATGGCCAAGTCCAATGAAGAACCCACTTCCGACTCCGATGACCAGGTATGTGCTTCTTCCCTCGATGAAACCAACTCTGCTCCATCAGTGTTTGAGTTAAGGGTCATTAAACTATTAGAAGGTTTTCTCAAATTAAAAGAAAAACTAAACTTTGAAAAATCTAAAAGATTAAAAACTGAAAAAGAAGTTAGTTTCTACAAAAGAGAGACTTATCTTCTTACTTAAGAAAAGGCTGAACTAGTGAAGGAAAAAACTCGAATTGCATCACTGAAAAAATCAGAGGAAGAAAAACTTATGGATCTGAACAAGAGAATAACTAAAGATTTAGAAAAGAAGGTAAAAGCCTTGAAAGGATCCAAGGCAGAACGACTAAATTCAGTGGCTCTTGAAGATTTCTTCCAAAAGGAAAGGGAGATTCTTCATCAGAAGCTTAAAACCAATGAACTTTTGATGAAGAAATACAAAGATGCCCAAGATGATTATGAAAAATTAAACGGACCAAAGGATTACCCAACAAAACCAGACCCTCATCCCTTAGCTTGCGGGCAATCAGCGTTCACATGCTGAGAGGAAATGCAGGTAAAACATCTTCAAACCATTCGGAAATCTCGAGCTCTATGACCTGAATCCTGAAATTTAAAATATACTCGCGACTCAGTATTGCAGTTTCCTTGATGTACTTTACGATATCGTGTACACATTTTATCAGTAAACCTTGGAACTGGTCGATTCAGATTTTTCGTAAACCTTGGTCTACAAAAATCAATCGTTACGGGTTCCCCTTTTATTTTTATCCCCAATCCTTTCTTGTGTTTGGCGATTAATGTCCTGTTCCAGAATTTCTGCAGCATCAACCGCTGCTTGAATTGTCGTTGGATTTCTAGATATCACATATTTTCTGAGATTAGACTCCAAATCCCAAATGTACTTTCTAACTTTACTGCTTTCATATACAATGTATGCTTCAGCTAACCGAGACTGTTCCATGAAGACCTCTGTATACTGACGAACTGACATGTTTCCTTGTTCCAGATGAAGGAAATCATCTTCTAATTTTCGTACCGCCGCTTCAAGACAATATTGCGTCTTAAATTTTACCACAAAATCCTTCCATAAGATAGTTTTCAAAATATTTGGATCTGAACTTGACAAAATCTCCCACCAGTATAGAGCACTTGACCTTAGTCGAGACATAGCAAACATGTCTTTATCCTCCTCTGCACTTTTACTGATTTGCAGACTTAATTCAATTTCCTTATGCCAACACATGGCTTTAACAGGATCACGTTCTCCGGAAATTTTAGGAGGTTTACAAGCAAGAAACATTTTAATATCTCCTCCTTTTTTAACTGAGGATGAAGTAAGCGGTACGGATATATTTGTTGCCGGTGTACTAGCTCTGACTTCTTGCTGATAATCGGGATCCCTTACTTCTTCTGGGTTATTTTTTTCCCAAACCACCCAATAAACTTACCAAACTTTCTTGAAATTTTCCCAATTCAGCAGCCAACATTTCCTGAGTATTAAAACCATGATCAGGAGCATTATTTCTACTTCTTGCTCTACCTCTTCCATGTCCTACCATAGAACTCTCCAGTCCCGATAATTCTGGTTTGAAATGAGTTTCTAGTTGAGTATTTCTTCTCCTTCCTTGACGCCTACTTCGACTTTGTGTTTCGATTGTCATAACGTCTTCCGGGTCCTCTTCTTGGTTTATCATTCCTCTTCCCCGAACTCTTCCATGACTAGTAGATGTCCTTCCTGATCGATTAGTGCTATAATCAGGTTTGAGACAACCAGGGTTGAGGTAATTTATACATGTTTATTATGTGGATTACGTGAAATATGCATATCTAAGTAGAAATGCATGAACTATATATGTGAAATGTGAACATGATATTNGCATGTGGTGTGAAGCATACATGAGGTGGTGCATATTTGTGATAAGATATCCTGGTGTAAACATTATTATATTATTTAAAAACTTATACCTTCATGGTTAAGAAATCAAGAATTTTATAATGAAAAACCCACCACCCAAGGTTATTTCTATTGGATAAAGCTTTCACCGMCTATGAGTTTTATAATTAAAATAATCTCCACCGCCATGGTGAGAGTATTTAAAGAAATAAAAAGATAAGATTCTATCTTATCATTTCATTTGAAGAAAAATCTGTTTAAAGAGAAAAAGAGTGTTGTGGCAGTGAGAAGTGTTCTTGAACAAATCTTTTGTTCAAAGCTGTTTGAAGAGCTTGTGATTTCCTGTGTATTTTAAAATTGCAGAAACTATGATTATTAAGGTGAGTTTTTAAACTACCGTTGATTATAAACTGTGAGTTTTAAAAATACTGTTGATTTTACACTGTGAGTTTTTGATGACTAGAATCTTTATATATTTTATTATATAAATTGCTGGGTTTTGATATTGGTTTTGAAGAAAAGATGGTAAAACTATTTTGATAGTTTAAAGGTGTTATTGTTATATATTTGTGTATTAAAAACCACTTTGGGAAAGATAAAGAAGAGATTACTTCTTTAAAATAATTTTGAAATGATATCCTATTGAAAGGATAAAAAGGATTTGAGTTTGGAAATATTATTGCAAGAACTGGTTGTTCTTGAATATTCAGAGTTTTGATGATAAAATTGTTGGTTGAAGACTATTGAGAATATTCTTTTGAGACGATTGTGATTTTGATCTGTCTTCATTTGGAATTAATCTATAGATTTTATGGATAAAAGTATGAATGAGGATTCGATAAGATGGTTGTGACTGCGGTCCTTCATCCGAACTAGTTCATAGATTTTGAAGAAGGAATAATGGTGGCATATCAAGGAGAGTTGTCTTTTGGAATAAGGGTGGCATATCAAGGAAAGGTGTCTTTTGGAATAAGGGTGGCATATCAAGGAAAGGTGTCTTTTGGAATAAGGGTGGCATATCAAGGAGAGGTGTCTTTTGGAATTAGGGTGGCATATCAAGGAGAGGTGTCTTTTGGATATAAGGGTGGCAATTGTGTGTGAATATTGTAGCTCTTACTATTATGTCCTTTAAGATTACAATAGATTTGAGTCCTTACTTCTTTGTGATTTGAGAACTCAAATATATTGTTCTTATTAGAAATAATAGTATTGATGTTATTGAGAAGGGGATCACTTGGCCTATGGCCATTGATATTGGTTAAAAGTGTTTTGGAACAGAATGGTCATTTTCATGAGGAATCAGAGGGGCTCTGGTTGTTCCTTGTAAGGAACCAGAGGGGCTCTGGTTGGYCCTCATTATTGGACCAGAGGATTCTGGTTATTKATTTGAAGAAAGAGCAAGTTTTTACTAAATATACTATTTGGATCAGAGACTTTGTATCTAGTAATACTAGCTTCTATGTCAAAATTATATTTTAGAAGTTTTAAGAAAATAATTTTATACTTAGGATCTTTTTATGAAAAACAGACCAGAGAGGCTCTGGTTGGCTTGCACGTTGAACCAGAAGCTCTGGTTAGTGCAACCAGAGGCTCTGGTCCTGGATGTTGAATTATATTCCAATTGTAGTTTGGACCAGATGCCCGATGGATCGAAGCAGTATGATTTTAGTTTTGTTTCATAAGATGGATGATTTGAAATAGACATTTTGGTGATCTTCAACCTGCATTACATAAAAGGGAACCTCACTAGACATTCATGTCTAACCCTCATTTCGTGTTTTCAAAATTATGTGTGCAGGTAAAGATAATAAGGGAAAGAGCATTATGTGAATTACTTCCCTMTGTGCTTAGCTGTTTTGGAAGCATAGATGCTAGGATRYAAGARYAYGTACTTTTGAAATTTTTGGGTTGCGTATTTTACATTATAGACTCTTGTATCAAGGACCTATGTGGGGGAAAACATGTATTCTATGTATAAAATATGTGTTATATGCAATGTGTGGATTTGGGGTGTTACAATTAGGATTATCTGCCATCTTTTCGTAGTATTTGCATTACTTTAACGTCTTTTCTATAACAATAAACGCACATACGATTATTTACATATCAAAGTATGATAACACGTTTACCCATGGGTCTAATATTTGTAACTCATGATTACATCAATCATATGTAATCTAATTTTATCATATTTATTCTCATAATAGATTTAGCTATGACATATTCTCACGTTCATATTCCTATTGAAACCTATTATCACATATTCCACACCTCTAGTTTAAGTCTAAGTATTAAGAAAATACCCAGATCCTTTAAACAAAGGCTCTGATACCAACTGTAACAACCCACATTTACTAACCATGATATAATTCACATCAATCATTCATATCTAAAACATCATCAGAAGTATAATCCAAACATAGATTGTCTTCATAATGATAAAAAATATGGGTTAACATAAACTTTGTCTATTACAATATATTCATCTAAATATAACTTCATTATATTTTTCCCTTGCCTTTGTCGCGGTTACACCGCCAGTTCATCTATCGCGGTTACACCGCCAGTTCATCTATCACGTTTACACCGCCAGCTCATCTATCGCGGTTACACCTACTAAAGGTTTTCCCTCTATGATTCGTTAATCAGATAAGATATAAAAAGTTGCCAACACTTTATCCGGTTAATCATGTATCCGGATAGTAATTCAGCCGGTTTAGGCATGAATCCGGTCAACATATCATCTGGTTTAGGATGAGTCCGGACAACACTTCGTCCAATTTTGGATAATCTGGACAACACTTCATCCAGTTTCGAATGAATCTGGACGACACTTCATCCGGTTTAGAATAATCCGGACGACACTTCATCCGGTTTAGGATGAATCCGGACAAGGCTTGTAACAACTCTGCACTTTTGGATTTCCAGGTTAGGACCTTATTTCGGAATCTTCATTAGAAAACTAAGTCTTTTAGGATTAACCTTATCCAGAGTATGATCTTGAAGAGGTTGCCTACTCGATTAGAGACTCTAGCGTTAGCCACAGAGGCTCTGATGATAGCCACAGAGGCTCTGGCAACAGACACAGATGCTCTGGTACTATCTACAACAGAGACTGTGTCTTTTCTCAGAGACTCCGGCAACTCTTCACAGAGACTGTGTCTTTTCTCAGAGACTCCGGCAACTCTTCACAGAGACTGTGTCTTTTCTCAGAGACTCCGGCAACTCTTCACAGAGACTTTGTGTCTCTTCACAGAGGCTCTGGCATATCTTTGCAAAAGCTCTGTGTCTCTGCACAGAAGGTCTAGCGTCTTTTCTTCACAGAGACTCTGTGTCTCTTCACAGAGGCTCTGGCATATCTTTGCAAAAGCTCTGTGTCTCTTCACAGAAGCTCTGCCGTCTTTTCTTCACAGAGACTCTGTGTCTCTTCACAGAGGCTTTGGCATATCTTTGCAAAAGCTCTGTGTCTCTGCACAGAAGCTCTGGCGTCTTTTCTTCGCAGAGGCTCTGTTGTCTTCTTTCTGAAGCGCTGGTTGCCCATACTTGATCATTTCTGTGCGGCAACTGGTCTTCTTCCAGACTTGGACATTTTGGTTATTTTATATTTTTGGGTCTTAATTTAAGGAAATATATAAGTCCTTGGGCTTGGGCCTTTAGAAGCCAGCCCACTACTCCTCTTTTAAAAATACCCCCTTTTTCTTTTAAAAACTCTTCATTATTCAAAAAGCTCTAGTCTTTCTCGTTCTCCCTCTCTAAAAAGTTTATCATCTTTGAGCTAAACTCGTCTTCCTACAAGTTTAGGATCGTTGCTGTGTTCTAATTGTTCTTTAAAGTGTATTCTCCTAAAGTCATCTATTCAAAAAGGTATTCTCCTAAAGTCATCTATTCCACTTTAAAGTGTTCAAATTCCTATTTTCTCTACCTACTCAACTCAAGCTTCGAAATTTAAAGATGGTGAGATTATCCATCGAAGACATGCATATGTCTTCATCAGATGATAATCTGTCATCCAGAAACCTTTTTAATCCCAAAAGAGAAGAAGATAATTCTTACATTCTAGGGACCGATTGCACGTTCGGGTGACTTGGGTCTTACATGCATCTCTAGATCAAAATTTTCATCATGTAGCTTTCTTAGACCCAAGAAATTCCTAATTGTTTTCTTTTTCTTTCTGGATCTTATTCAAGAAATGAGAATCTGGGGTTTTATCTGTCTCTATTCCTGGAAATGTAGAGTCGAAACCATCTCCATTTGCTGCCATTCTTAGGCATGCAACCGGATTTGGGGAGGTGTGCGACTCGAGGTTTTAATTGTTCTTGGGAAGGGTTTTAAACCCACCCAAAATCTTCAAATTCCAACAGATGGCGGCTGTCATCATTTATTTTGAAAAGGCATTAAATGATGTCATTATTTGAAATTTTAGAGATATTCGTTAAGGCTAATGTTTAAGCGTCCGCTACATTGGTATTAGTACCTGGCGGATTGTTTTGAAAACAGTTTTATCCAACTTAAGTTTTGGAGGTTTAGAAGTTCTTATCAAGTGGGGCGTTTTTAGGTTTAGTAGTGGCTCAACAATATAAATCATGTGTATGACGTTGTTTTTAAGATATTGCACATAAATTTGTAACCAAGATTGATGCATTTAAAATTATTTTATGCATATAAAACCTGTGAACTCACCAACTCTTGTAGTTGACTCTGTTTTATGTCATGCTTTTCAGGTACTAAGTAAGTTATGTGGATTCTGGGAGCATTACTTGGATCACATCGATTAAGACAGTTTTTATTGTATTCGAAAATACTTTTGTAACCTTGGAATATTGTTAAGTCGATGATCTATTTATTGTGAATCTTTGTAAAAATTGTGTTTCTCTTAAACTATTGCCAAGACTCGCTTGTCTGTTAGCATCCCGTGTTTCCGCTTTAGCGGGGTGTGACAGATTTGGTATCAGAGCCTCGGTTATAGAGAACGCTGGTTTTTCTTTAAAAACCGTCGACTATAACTAAAATGATTTCTRAACGATTTTCAATCATGTGTTTAAAGCGGGCCTTGTTGTTACACATCGGTTAAGTAGAGTCTGATCACCTGTGCTTAATTTATGTGTCATAAAAAGAACTTAATCGATCTGATTAGATGTATGCTCTGGTAGACACTCTGTGTACAGAGGCTCTGGCCTCGACACCAGAAGCTCTGGTAGACACTCTGTGTACAGAGGCTCTGGCCTCGACACCAGAAGCTCTGGTAGGCGTCTTGTGATCAGAGGCTCTGGCCTCGACACCAGAAGCTCTGGTAGGCGTCTTGTGATCAGAGGCTTTGGCCTCGACACCAGAAGCTCTGGTAGATATCTTGTGATCAGAGGCTCTAGCCTCGTAAGTTCTGTGAGGAAACAAAGGTTCTGGTTTCATTAACAGAAGCTCTGGTATAGAACTCGGGTGTTGCTTAGGATTTTAGCATGATTGTTGAGGCTTAGTGTTGTTTAGAAGTTTCCTCAAAACCCGCTAAGCTCTTGTTAGAGGATACACCTTAGTAACCATGATTATTTATGTCACAGATCCTCTCGACGATGTCTTCAAATTCAAGCGAGTATTCCGTAGACGATTCCGATTACGTAATCGGTCGCACCTAGAGGAACCCAACTCGTAACGAAGAGATAGATCCATATGACCAGGATGCGATTTCTAGTGGCACTGCGGTCGCCCCACAGGTGTCCTGCCTACCCTCAATGGAGCCAGCCCCTGATGTTCCATCGCGAACCCAGCAAGGACCAAGGATCAGACTCACGCCTCGAAAGAGTGTCTCTGTACCACAGAGGGTGACGTTTAGAAACTCACAGAGGGGCGTTGGAGAGTCATCTCGACCCCAAGGTGGGAGCAGGAWGACCCAAATTGTGACTGGAATACCGGCATCCTATCCGCAAGGGATGAAACCATCGGAGAAGGAATGGGTAAGGAGGATCRCGGAGGACACGCAGATGCACCAGACTCGGCTCGGTTATCACCACAGCATCCTCAACAACCTATCAAAAATAGTGGAAGCGCATCATCAGGGTATAGAGTGGAACGAGGAGATGGCTGCTGCCGCTAGGCGAGAGATTAGGAAGTTATATAGGTGGCTGTTTGTTTTTATCCTGATAATGCTAGCATTAGGAATGGTTATTGGATGGTTGTTGCTTTAGGAAGAGTTTGGATTGGATTACTCTTTTGACCTGAAACTTGAAACTCTGTTTTGTATCTTTTCTTGACCAAGTGATGCATGATATCTTTTGGAGGAATTTCTATTATGTTTATTGGTYATSTGATTATTTATACCTTATATCGATTACTTGTCATTTTCCTATCCTATGTCATGCAAGTAAGACATGTAAGCATCCCCAAAATCTTATGGAAAACTAATCATAACACTCTCAATTTTATGAATTCCCTTATGTTAGGATTTAAAGAAATGCCGCCAAGAAGAGAAAACCCCAATCYAGCACAGCTCGTTTCAGAGCAACTTATTGCTGCACTCCCAAGCATAGTTAGTCAAGTGGCTGCTAGTTTGAATGCTAACCAACCTTCAAACTCGGAGCCTCGACCACCGCGGGAATGTACTTATAAAACCTTTCGAGCGTGCAATCCTAAGGAATTTAACGGAACAAAAGGAGCGGTAGGATTATTGACGTGGCTCGAGAGTATGGAATCCGTTTTGCTCATCAGCGATTGCGCTG
The DNA here is from genome assembly GCF_001531365.2 of Cynara cardunculus var. scolymus. Lineage (NCBI taxonomy): Eukaryota > Viridiplantae > Streptophyta > Magnoliopsida > Asterales > Asteraceae > Cynara > Cynara cardunculus. Next base: position 1,550 of record NW_020203372.1, on the reverse strand, counting down.
AAGGGAATAAAGTAAAATATGCGGCGTGCCTTTTACAAGGAAGGGCGCTCACGTGGTGGAACACCTTGGTGCAAACAAGAGGCCGAGAAGCAGCCAATCAGCTCTCATGGGAGGAGTTTAAGAAATTACTAAATGAAGAATACTGTCCGAGAAGTGAACTCCAAAAGCTGGAGATGGAGCTGTGGAACCTTGAGATGAAGGGAAACGATATTGCTGCATATACAACGAGGTTCCAAGAATTCGCAAACCTGGTGCCGCATCTAGTGACACCAGAAGAGGTACGGATAGAAAGATATATTTGGGGGTTGTCCCCAGAAATTATAGGTAACATAACCTCTGCCAATCCAAAGACTTTTCAAGGAGCGGTGGAAATTGCCACGAAACTCACAAACAATGTCGTGCGATCTGGAGGTTTGGTTAAAGGAAAAAGGAAGATGGAAGACCACGAAGACCGAATGTTTGGGAGGAAGTCGGACAGGAACAGAAGAACAACAAGAAGTTTTGGAGGTCAATCACAGGTAGTTGAACAGGGCGATGTAATCAGATGTGATAAGTGCAAAGTCCCGCACCGAGAAAATTGCATTATCTGCCAGAGGTGTCATCTTGGGGGTCACACGGCGAAGGACTGTCGGAAACGTCTATGCTATGAATGTGGGAGCCCGGATCACATGAGAAATGCTTGCCCAAAAAGAAGAACGGGGACAAATATGACGCAAACTCGACAGAACAGTGCGGGCAACTCGGGAAGTCAGGCTAGGGGCCGAGCTTTCGAATTGGGAGCCAGAGAAGCTAGAGAGGATCCCAACGTGGTATCAGGTACGTTTCCTCTGAACAATGAATTTGCATCAGTTCTATTTGACTCGGGCGCCTACAGAAGCTATGTGTAATTAAATTTTAGACAGAAAACCTACTTAAAGCTTCAGAAGTTGAAAGAAGCCCTTGTCATAGAATTTGCCAATGGCCAGAAATTCAAAGCCAGGGATATAATTTCGAACTGCACTTTGGATTTAGCCAATAAGGACTTTAGCATAGACCTTATACCGATCGAACTAGGAAGTTTCGACGTAATTGTAGGCATAGACTGGCTGTTCAGAAACCAAGCCAAAATCATTTGTTCAGATAAGCTTATTCGAATTCCTCAAGAAGGAGTGGAGCCAATAGTGATCCAAGGAGATAAGTTGGACCAAGCGATTAAGTTGGTATCCTGCATGAGGATGAGGAAGTACCTAAAGAAGAATTATCTTGCATACTTGGCCCACGTAATAGATGGAAGAATCAAGAAGGATAACATTGAGGGTTTACCCATAGTTCGAGAATTTTCCGATATCTTCCCTAAAGATCTGCCAGGCCAGCCTCCACAAAGACAAGTGGAGTTCGGTATCGAATTGACCCCTGGAGCTGCTCCGGTGGCCAAGGCACCATATCATTTGGCACCCTCAGAAACGCAAGAAATGTCGACCCAACTCCAGGAATTGTTAGACAAAGGCTTTATAAGGCCAAGCCATTCACCATGGGGAGCACTGGTATTATTCGTCAAAAAGAAAGACGGA
>NW_020203371.1:5040-20952 GCF_001531365.2 Cynara cardunculus var. scolymus | reverse complement strand
CAGCGTACTCTGAAAGATAAAGGCAAGGGAAAAGTCTAATATTTGATATTAGCTTGTTATGTTTATGTATTAAAGATACATTTCGTTAGTTCATGTTTTGTAATAATACTATTTTAGTATTATGAGAATGATGATGTGAATTATATGTATTTGGGATGTGAGGGTTGTTACATTTGGTTTAAAATTAAACCGCTCATGTATTGTCCGATGTAAGCCTTAAACCGCCAGTGTGTTGTTCGGTTTAAAGTTAAACCGCTCATGTGTAAACCTAAACCACTCAAAGGAACAGTGTTGTCCGGATTAGATCTCCGGATGGTTGGCCGGACATCAAATCCGGCTAATATGTTAGAATTTTTGTTATGAAATCACTCGTGCTGTGAAATGGCGGTGTAACGCGAGAGAGATGAAATGGCGGTGTAACCGCGAGAGAGATGAAATGGCGGTGTAACCGCGAGAGAGAGGAAATGGTGGTGTAACCTCGAGAGAGACAAAATGGCGGTGTAACCGTGAGACAGACGAAATGGCGGTGTAACCGCAAGAGAGACGAAATGACGGTGTAACCGCGAGAGAGAGAAAATGGCGGTGTAACCGCGAGAGAGACGAAATGGCGGTGTAACCGCGAGAGAGACGAAATGGCAGTGTAACCGCGAGAGAGATGAAATGGCGGTATAACCGCGAAAGAGATCAAATGGCGGTGTATCCGCGAGAGAGTTGAAATGGCGGTGTAACCGAGAGAGATGAAAAGATATGTGATAGATATAGATAAAATGCTTGTGATATACAAATTTGTTTCTAAACTGCTAGTTTAGAAAGTATGTTGTTGGTATGAGTTATATACACTCACTAGACCTTTTGGGTCTAATGCTCAATTGTTGGACTAACCTGTTTTGTAGGTCATCATAGTTCGCAGGATAGAGGCAAGGGAAAAGTTTAGAATTGATGACTTTTAATTACTCATAAATGTATAAAAAGAAAGTTTTTGTTAATCTGTATCTTTTAAAAGATGTTACATTTTGTTTCATGAGTAATATCATGTGGATTATCTATATGGTGGAAGTTATGGGTTGTTACACAAGAGATGAAAGAAGAAAAGGGTAGAAGGCTCTTATGATAGAGAGAGAGAGAGGAATAAGACATACATCAAGCTCTATGATGATGACATAAGTACGTTTGCGCACTCCTTGGCTCTCATTACCAAAGAATTTCAAAGGGGAAACAGAAGTGAATGAAGCAAGGATAGAGGGTATGAGCCAAAGAACCCTCCTTCACAAGTGATAAAGGAAGAGGAAGAATAGCTAGAGAATAGTTAGATGCTTCATATGCGAAAGAATGGGTCATTTCTCAAAAGAACGCAAGGGTCCCATGGTAAAGGACGAGTTGTACTACAAAAACAAATTCAAGTACAACTGGCCTCAGAGGAGCCTCATGGCGAAGCAAGGGAATTGGGTCTCTGACTCAACTTAAGATCAAGATGACCCAGCCCACTTCTACGAGATGGCTGTTGATCAATGATACAAAAGATTCTAGATCCAGCTCTGACTCTCAGGTATGGTCTACCTCTGGCTCTATCTATTTTGATCTTGAGCAAAACATTTATGTATTAACTCAAAATTTTATTAAACTACACCAGAATCTCTTAAAAGAAAAGAAAATTAGAAAATCATTAGAAAAGGAAAAGAATTTCTTTCAAAGGGACACAGAGCTTCTGACTATCGAAAAAGAGGAGCTCTCTGTGGAAAAGTAAAACAATTTAAAAACCAAACTCTCCACAGAGAATGTTTTAAAGACAAAGTGCTCCGAACTTAAAAAGGCCATACAAAAAAAAGATAAGGAGATGGTCGAGAAAGAGCATGACAGATTAAATTCCTTAGCCCATAAAAACTATTTTCAAAAGAAAAGGGTATACTTACACCATAACTTACAAAGAAAAGAGCTCTTCATTAAGAAATATCAAGATGCTCAGCAGGTGTACGAAAAGATGAATTCTCAACAGGACAAAACAGTTCTAGGTTATATAGATCTAGACCTAACATGGAAGAAGAATCCCACTCTTGAATCAGTTTTTCGTTTAGCTGCAGAGCAAAAACCTTATTTTCCTGTTCTGCCTAAATCATCACCAGTTAAAAGAGTTAAACTTGAAAGTGGAGCCAAAGCAAGAAGGCTCAATTTTGAAAACATCTCTTACTCTTCTAAAATTATGCATGAATCCAAACAAGTTGATCTTAATAGTATACAGAAGACAGGAGAAATTTTTAGCGTCGGGACCCACAATCAAGAGCTTTCAAATAAAAAATGTGATGAAGTCAAACCTGAACCTAAAAACACAAGAGATAACAATACTTCTAAAGATGATCTTTTCAAAACTCTGGACCCAAGTTTATTGGAAGTGTTCACAGAGAAAGCGAGAGAAATCTTTGAGAAACATCTGCTTGAGGACTTGGGTAATGCTCTGTATTTCCAAAAAAACTATCTAGATGAGAATTCCAAAAGTACATTTCAATATTTCTCATCAATGCAAAAAGTGGATGAAGGCTTTGATACATATCCATAGAAATCTCAAGAGCTCAAGGAACACTCTAACACTCAAAGTCAAAAAAGAGATTTTATTGACTCTGACTCTAAGCCAGAAGAGGACTTGAGCATAGAGCATCTTGAGATAGAGACAGTGATTCCAAGACCAGAAGTTGACAAACTTCCGAATGGGATCCCAAAAAAGCTGTTCCAGCAATGGAGCAGAGGAAAAAGGTTCCCATGTGTCTTGATTTCATGGATATGTGTTTAAAATCCAAGTCTTTCCTTGAGCTAGAAAAGGAGAAGAAGGCTAAAGAGCAAAAATCTGCCACCTCCACATCTAAGTATCCAAAGTCAAGATTTCAAAAGCCTATTAAGTTCACTCAGGAATAGAATGGGAAATGGGTTTCCAATTATAAATTTAATCTCTTTGTTTCACAGAGGCCTCTGAAGACCAAAGAAGGAAAAGGGGCCAAGAAAAGAAAGCAAGAGAAGACAAATGCTTATTTTAATAAACAATCAAAACAAGGTAGTAAGTTCACTCGAACTACTAATGCTACGAACGATTGTAATAATAAGAATTTCAAGTTTTATGAATCCAAAGGATCTTTTTTCCAACAAAAATGTATTCACAACTGCAAATGTTTATTTCTGTTGCGGCAATTAAAGCAACATCTTTATAGTCCTAACTATCTTCTTTCTGCGTCACCTAAAAGAAAATCTAAAAGGACCCAAAGGAAGCAGGCTTCCAAAGACAAATCTGGAAAACCAGACTCTTAAGTCTGGTGAATTGGGTATTGAGGCAGATCCTTCCCCAAGCAAAAATCTGAATCTCCAAAACCTAATCATAAAGGACCCATTATGATATGGGTACCTAAAAATCTCTAATTTGTTTAGAAGCAGCATGTGTACATATGGTATCTTGACTTTGGATGTTCAAGGCACATGAATGGAAACAAAGAGTTGCTCTCCTCTTCCAAAGACAAATCTGAAGAACGTGTGACTTTCGGTGACAATATGCCAGGGAAAATTGAAGGGTATGGAGATCTCCACCAAGGTAAGGTTTTTGTCTCTAAGGTTGCTTATGTTTCTAGGCTAAAGCACAATCTGCTTAGCATAAGTCAACTTTGCGATTCTGGCTATAATGTTAAGTTCGAAGAAGGACTCTTGCTCATTAATGTAAGAATTCGATCAAGAAATGCTATGAGCTAAACGTAAGGGCAATCTATACCTTATGAACTTCTCACCAAGGGATGATACAGACACCCTCTGTCTCATAACTTGGTTGACGGACTACCAAATGTAAAGTTCGAAAAGGAACATCTTTGTCCCACCTACGAAATGGGAAAACTCAAAAGCGCATCCCATAAGGCAAAGACAGATGTTTCATGCGTCAGATCTCTGCATATGCTCCATGTGGACCTCTATGGTCCAATCTCTCTGCAAAGCCTGTCTGTCAAGAAGTATATCTTATTGCTTATTGATGAATTTGTAAGAAATACTTGGATTGTGTTTGTAAGACGTAAATCAGATGTCCCAGAGCTGCTGATCAAGCTAATGACCATGACTCAAGTCCTTCTACAGAGAGAAATTTAGAAGCTGAGGAATGACAATGGTACAAAGTTCAAGAACGCAAAGATTGGTGCATACCTTGACAAAGAGGGGATATTGCAAAACTTCTCTGCTGCAAGAACACCACAACAAAATGGTGTTTTAGAAAGGAAAAATAGAACCTTGGTTGAAGCTGCTAGAATGATGCTCGCAGCCTCTGGTCTTCCAACCCAATTTTGGGTAGAAGCAATATCGACCGCATGTCTTACTCAAAATAGAGTAATTGTGTTCAAGAGACATTTGAAGACCCCTTACGAACATATCAATCAAAGAAAACCTAATGTTAAATTCTCACATGTCTTTGGTTGTAGATGCTTTATCCTGAATGATCGTGGTCACCTTGGGAAGTTTGATATGAAGGCTGATGAAGGAAAATATATTGGATACTCTACAAATTCCAATGCCTATAGAGTCTTCAATCATAGAACAAAGATGGTCATGGGAAGCATCAATGTCTCGTTCGATGATAAAGAACCTATGACTTCAGAGTACTCCAACCTATCCAAGCACAACAATCTCTAACCTATCCAATGCCTCTACACCCTCTGATGATCAAGATGATCCATAACCAAAGCTTCCAAGCTCTGCCACAAATTTCAAGCACAATAATCTCTAGCCCAAACCAAAGCCAGAGATCACTACCTCTGTAATTGAATATGTGGTCTCTGTACCACTATATGAGGGGTGCAATTAGAGCCATCATCCCCAACCTCGAGCATAATGCCAAACACTCCAATGGAGCAAGATCCCATTACTCTATCATCTGTGCAACCTCCCATGACAAAATGGAACAAAGACCATCCAATACACCAAATCATTGGTGAACCTTCAAGTGGTGTGAAGAAAAGAGCTGCCACAACCAATGAATGTTTCTTCGTAAACTTTCTAACTATGGTAGAGCCCGTGAAAGTTCATGAAGCCCCATAAGACCCTAGTTGGGTCGATGCCATGCAAGAATAGCTCAACAATTCCTGAGAAACAAGGTATGGACTCTCGTTCCTTTACCAAAGGATAGAATTGCTATTGGTAGTAAATGGATTTTCAAGAACAAGAAGGATGAGAATGCTATCATAATTTGGAAAAAAAAACTAGGCTTGTTACAAAAGGCTACTACCAGGAAGAAGGCATAGACTACGACGAGACCTTTGCACCAGTTGCAAGGCTAGAATCTATACGCCTATTTCTATCCTTCTTTGTATATAAAAGTTTTTGTCTTTATCATATGGATGTTAAGTCAGCCTTCTTAAATGACAAAGTTGAAGGAGGAAGTCTATGTGCACCACCCTCTTGGGTTTGAAAGATCAATACACCCAGAGTATGTCTACTAGTTAGGCAAAGCTCTGTATAGGCTCAAGCAAGAACCAAGATCCTGGTATGAATGTATTTCGTCCTTTCTAATTTCCAATGGTTTTGAAAAAGGTAAAATCGTCACCACTTTCTATATTAAGAGGCATAAAGGTGAAGAGTGAGTTTGAAATGAGCATGATGGGAGAATCTAGTCCAGATCTATGTGGACGACATTATATTTGGTTCAACAAATAAGAGGCACTCTAAGTTTTTTGTGTTGATGAAGAGTGAGTTTGAAATGAGCATGATGGGAGACTTAACATTCTTCCTCGGGCTTCAAGTAAAACAAAAGGAAGATGGTATATTCATTAACCAATCCATGTATGTCTTCGACATCTTGAAGAAGTACCAACTTCATAACTCTTTCACAATGAAAACACCAATTGCCACAGGCACTAAGCTTGACATAGATTCGTTTGGAAAACCGGTGGATCTCAAGACTTATCATGGAATGTTTGGGACATTTCTGTATCTCACAACTAGTAGACTATATATAATGTTTGTCACTTGTCTGCGTGCTAGGTATCAAGCTAATCCTAGGGAATCTCACCTTAAAACTATGAAAAGAATCATTCGATACCTCAAAATAACTTAATTCTTTGGTCTCTAATATCATAAGCATTCCAACTTTGATCTTATTGCGTATGTAGACTCTGATCATGCTGGATGTAAACTCGATCAGAAGAGCACATCCAAGAGTTGTCAACTGCTTGGCAAAAAGCTGGTGAGTTGGACATCTAAGAAGCAGAACTACGTGTCAACATCCACTACAGAAGTAGAGTATGTAGCCACAACCAACTACTGTTTTCAAGTAATATGGATGAAACCTCAACTTAAGGACTACGACATTGAGTTTGATAAGATCCTGATTTTGTGTGATTCAGAGAGCGCAATAGCCATCACAGCTAATCTAGTGCAGCACTCTAAAATAAAGCATATTGATGTTCAAAGACCACATGGAAAAAGGTACGATTGAAATGTTTTTTGTTAACATAGATCACCAACTCGCAGACATATTCACCAAGTCTCGCGATGAAATAAGATTCAATCTCTTGGTTAGCAGGTTGGGTATGCTCAATCTACAATGATGAGTGAGAGCCTCTGTATGTACTATATAGAGCTTCTGCACAAACATTAATAATAGATCTATTTATTTTTTAAGTCCATGAGATAGAGCCTCTTGCTCAAATGTTGTTTACTTTTCATGTCCAATAGTACAAAGCCTCTTCATGTACTATGCAGAGTCTCTTGGTCAAATTATGTCGATTTGTTAAGTCTGTCATATAGAGACTCTATATACTAATCTAAAACTCAAACATATCTTATCATCTTTGATTCAAGCTTCGTTCAAGGGGGAGGAATGCAGATGGACTCATACACGGGGGAGTTTTCGATCTCCAAAAATACAGAGCCTCTGTATGTACTATACAGAGCTTCTGCCTCATCAAAATTTTCTTTGAAGGCATAAATTCTATATAGTCCAACCATGAGCCTCTGTATTTTCTCCAAAGGTATGTTTTCTATTATCAAACCCCTAATCCGGTCTCAAATACAGAGCCAGGAAGTATCAGACTAGAAACGGGACCAGCTCCAAGAAATCCCTTCTCAATAGTTCTAGGAGGAACCTTTGAGGAATTAGATTTCTTAGGTGAAAAGTTCACCTTGAGCTATGACTTGGATTTCTGATGGGATTCAGATTTCCTAGTCCCTGAAGAGGAAAAAGCTTTACAAGTTGAAGGAATATACCTAGATCTATTAGACTTGTTAGACTTCTTGTGAAGGGATGTTGTGACAATGGATTTATCTTTGTCTTTGCACCCAGAACTCGAAGTAGTTCCTTAAAGATGACTCTCAGTAAAAGAAGAAGACTGAGAGGAAGAAGTGTTGGGAATAGAAGAGACGAAGATACCAAATTTGAGCATGGTCCTGTCTTTAACACATTCTTCCTGATAATGGAAGGTTTGCACCACCCTTCAATGGTAGCTTTCTCGCCCTTGAGTTCAGCGATTGCTCGCTCACGCTCAACGATAGCCTTCTCACGTTCAACAATGATTGTTGGGTTTACAATGACCTGATCTTTAAGATTTTTCTCCACAGAGGTCAGTTCTTTGATCTTAGAATGGAAAATCTTCAATTGCTCTTGAAGATCAAAGTTAAGCATCTCAGCTTTCGATTTGCCATTAAAGGCATTGTAAAGGTCAACCGTCTGCGTATCAAGTGTAGAAAGACTAAAAGAAGAAAAGTGTTCATTCAGGAAACATACTTGAGTAGAAGAAGAAGATGGCTCAGAGGAAGTAGACGCTTCAGAAGATCCTTCATCAGCATCTATGGCCATCAACTAGACGTAGGCTTTATCCTTTTCATCCGAAGATGATTCATCAAATGATTCAGCCCAGTCATGCTCTTCAACAATAAGGCCTTTAGCCTTTTGCTAGTTGTTCTTCATCTTCTTGTACTCCTCCTTCAGTTTTAAGTACATTTCATCTTTGATCCTGAAGGAGGAAGGAGCTTTAGAAGATGACATCGCAGTCTTCTTTGATCTGCATTCACCTGCAAAATGTCCGGGCCGGTGCAGTTGTAGCAGACAGCTGAAGCCTTGTCTATTCTTTCAGACTTTTGCTTCTCCCTGAGGGATAGCTGAGGAGATCTGCGGAAGTTGCTCTTACTGGAGAACTTTCTAAATGACTTAGTCAGGAGTGCCAGGGACTCATCAAAATCTGTTAAATCAGATTCTGGATGTCCTCAGAAGAATCTATCTCTGTGATGACCACGAGAGGAAGAGAAGAAACAAAAGGGTTAGAAGAAGTTTCAACTAAAGAAGCTTCAGAGATCAAAGCTAAAGAAGAGCTTTTCATTTCCCTGGATTCTTTTACAAAATTCCTTTTTCAGTTGACGAGATTGCTCATGGTTAAGTAGAATCCCGTATAAAGTAGAAACAGAAAGAGTGGACATGTCATTTGACATCTTGAGACACATGGAAAAGGTGTCCCAAGACTCAGGAAGGCATTCTAGAAACTTAGTCAAAGTTTCAGAATTAGAATATTCACTGCCGACAGCCCTAAGATCAATAAGAAGGCAGTTAAATCTTTGATGTACTTTAGACAGCATCTCAGACTTTCTCACAGAGAAAACTTTCATAGTGTCTTACTAGATTTATCTTTCTAGTCTCCTGAACCTGAGTGGTTCTTTCATATTGGACACAGAGTGTATCACACATGGATTTAAAGGTTTTGAGTTTCATCACTGAGTGATAAATCTCATCGGGAAGAGATATAGCTATTATAGACCGAGCATGCGTGTCTATAGCTATCTTCTTCTTGTCCTCATCGCTCCACTAATGTGGAAGCTTTGAAATCGGCAGTTCAGGAATCGCGGCAGTCGTAGCTGTTGCTGGAACAGCTAAAGCAATAGCAAATGAAATATATGGTCCATTTTCTATGTAATATGGAATTTCAGGATCCACACATTCCAGAGAGAGGGACATCCGGTTCTTCCAGAGACTATAGTTGTCACGGAAAAACCGAGGAGGTTTGGCAAGAGAGCCATTATCTTGTGTGTGTGTGTTTGCAATTTGTAAAGCCATTTCTAAGCGGTAATGTTATCTAAGAAAGGAGATAAGCTAATACAGAAAACAACTAAACACAAGAAAAGAAAGAAAACACTGCTCTGATCCCACTTGTTGGTCCTGTGAGGGTCTACAAGAAAACAAACAGTTTGTAGAAGGGGATGGATGAACAGAAACACAGTATTTTCAAATTTAAAATATATATTGATAGAGAAGATCAATACATATTTTTCAAGATTGTTTGCCGAAAGATAAGGTAATAAAAACCTATCTAAACAATCTTAGGGTTAGAGAGTGAGTTGCACGCACTCTGCATGGAGAAGAAACACTTCTATTTATACCCAATGCATTAAATGTTCATTTAATGCAGTATGGTAGGATTACAGTGCGTGTCAAGCCTTAAGAGGAAGGCTTGTCCTTTGCTACAGTTAATAGTACAAAAAGCACTATTCTTGACCAGACATCCTTACCTAATGTTGGTGGACAAACAGTCGACTAGTTGGCTCCGTACCGTACTAACTTTCGTATGGGTATGGGTTTTGTCCTTTGTGTGCATAAAGACAAGACAACAACAATCGTGCTAAGCAAGCTTCCTTTGATCACTGAATGCTAGAATGACCTGAAGGTCTCATCATCATTCGCTGAAGCTTGAGCAGTCTTCACACATATGTAGACAGACTTGTAATCACTGAGTACCGCTTCAGATCATGTACTCGCTGGTCTCTAATCTTCAGTTTTAGTCTTTGACGTTTGCTAAAGGTTCTTTGGTGTGGGTGTTGTCTTCTTGAAGTATTGCTGTCTCTGATAGATTTGCAAAGCAAGTTCTTCAGTGATCACTGAACATACTCAGTCAAGATCGCTGGAACTGAAAATACAGAAACATAAATACAACATATAAGTGAAAAGGGATTATCATCAAATCACTAAGAGATAGGATCAACAAATACACCTAAGCTTCTAGTATAGAGCCTATGTATGCACTATACAGAGCATTTATCCCAAAAAACTTGATTTACCGATTCCTTGATGAAATTGAATACTTATGTTTTAGATATAGAGCCTCTGTATGTACTATACAGAGCTTTTGTTGCAACAAACTTAGTATCTCGTTATATCAAAATTCTTGTTTCCTTGAAAACTCAAGTTTCTTGTACAGAACTTCTGTATGTACTATACAGAGCCTCTGTCTCAAGAAACTTGGTGTCTCGGTCTCTATGAACCAGAGTACGGAGTTTTCTTATCTTGTTTTCTTCTAAGTGTTAGACTCAACCGAGAGGTATTTTTGTTCTTTTCAAATACTCTGGTTGAAAAACACTAGTAAATTTTTTCTCTAAAAACCCTCTTATTAAAATAAGAATATTAATGGATGGTCACTCGTGAAAGGTCACAAGCTTGTCTCTCTAATTTTTAAAAATAAGGGAGGCGGGATGTGCAACAATCAGGCCACATAACTTCACCACCCAGGGTCTGGCAGAAACCCTTTCGTTTCTTACTCTCGGGGCAAAAAAAAAATCACTCGAGTGCCCTGAATAACTCCCTATTTAAAGGAGGAGTTATCCCCATTATTCTTTTTCTTTACGCTTTCAAAATCCTTTTCAAGAATTGATGAACTTCAAACTTGCAAAGAACTCACAAGACTTTTGAATAACACAAACCAGCTCACAATCATCAAATCCTCCATATTTTTCAAACAAATTCACAAGGTTTTCAAATAAGTTTACGTCATTCTTCTCCAAACACCCCATATATGTTGGAGTTTTGCTCAATTTAACAAAAAAGGTAGCAGAAAGAAAAACAAACCGGTAAAAATCACAAAGCAAGTAATTCGTTAAGAAATATTATAAGAACAAACTAAACCATAGGGCGTTTTAGGAAAACTGCCTTTGGAGTGTGACTGAAAAACCTAGAAGCACAAGACTTCAAGTTAGAACCCCTCTAGCGGTATCCACACGGAGTAATGTTGATCCCAGATCTCTCAATAACACTAATAATTAAGTTAAGAATAACCAAATTATAGTGTTTGGATGAATAAAATGATGAACACTCAAGAAACAATTATGAACATTCAAATAATATACTTGAGTTTCAAAGGTTTCACTCAATGATTGTGAAAAAAGTAAAAGAGAGTTAGAATACAATAGGCCTAACCACCTATTTATACTAGAAATCTAGCTAAGAAGATAACTATCTAATGAGACTATTTAGCTAATCTTCTAAGAACAGATAAAGCTTATCTAAACATGGATAAACATAAAAATAAGATAAACATTGTAGAATCCAGCTGTTGATTAGTCATCTCCAGCTGTCTTCCATGGGGCATTAGTTCAACCTTATCTTCATATCTTCATCGCTTGCCTCTTGTTGAACTAGTGAGGAAAACTCCAAGTGTTAATATCCAAAGGGTTTATGAAGATGCACTTTCCATCGCATCTCTGGTCAGTTCATCGATCCTTTGGTTATTCTTCAGACTTAGCCATTTTGCCTTAAAGTCTTCCATCGGCCTTCTAGTTCTTCATCACTTGTTTGTCTTCATTACTTCTATGCATAAGACTTATGGGGTCTAACAATCTCCCCCTAAGTAATGAAAGAACAAACATTAACTATTCTGGGAATATTTAAAGTATAAACGAAGAACAAATGCTATTCTAAAGAAAAGCATATTTTGCTAAATTTTCATTGGAACAAAATGATGAATTCTTACAATGATGAAATGAAAGAAATTACAATACAAAACATAAGTAAGACTACATTCATGGTCTCCCTTGTGATATATCCCAAAAGCGCATTAGGAGTCCTCTGTATTGGATGACTGTAGAGATCTCATGAATTAGTCTCCGTCCCTCTCCCATCGGCATATGAGGTCTGCTTAACATGTCTCTGATGACTTTCTGAAACCATTTAAGTTTTTCATTTAAGTACTTGAAGGCTTCAGTTAGTCTAAAAAACTTGTTAGCTCCAAACTCATTTTTGAAAACCAGACCAAGTTCTGTTTGAGTTAATACAGAGGCAAACCTCTTCTCCTGCAGGACATGGAAGTCTTCATCGGGTGGAGTGCAGGAAAGTCTGTTGATGCCAAGTTGAAGAGCAATTTGGAAATTGTTCTCGGCTCTATGTTTCACCAAGGTCTCCATCGTCTACACAATTGCTCTGTTTGCCATCCTAAATCGTATGGTCTGATCCTGTTGCTGAGTCATGTATGCATAAAGCTCGATCAAGTSATAGGGATTGAGATTGATCAAGTCATTATCATTGAAGATGCTGACATGATCGTAGGCCCGCTCCACTGTGTACTCGATATACTTGATGGCTCTGTTGGCGAAGGTCCTCATCTTGATGTCCATGACCAACCTTATTCCATCGTTTGAAAAGAAAGCCTGTGGTGGTTGAGTAGTCCGTCTAACAAACTTATGGCATAGGAGGTTCATGGATTTTGGTGAAAGCATGGGAGGATTAAGTCCTAAACCTTCATCGTGATCATGTTATAAATATTGATGGATGTTTTCCATCATGACTGGTTCACTTGGCGGCACCTCTGGACGTCTCCTTCGCGACTCCATATTGGCGATGATTTCATCAACGACCCCTTGAAGAGGGTGCCTCAATGAAGAGGGAACATCCGCTTGTACCTGGGTTGGTTAGGTTGTGGGTTGTGTTTGGGTTAAGGGTTGAGAGTGGGATGGTAATGGAATGGTTTGGGTTGGCTCAGATTGGTGTAGCTCTGGTTTATTGGGCTCAGGTGGGGTGGTTTCTGGTTCATGGGTTTCTGTTTGGGTGGTTTCTGGTTCATGGGGTTGTGTTTGGGTTGGAGGTTGTTGTGGTAAGGAAGGTTGGATGTTTATGGGTTCTGGTTGTATGGTGAAGCCTTCTGTGGTGCATGGTGTTGGTGAAGGGGTTAAGGGTAGGTTCAAAGTTGGTGATGGGGTGAAGGGTAGGCTTGTTTCTATTTGTGGGGTGGATGGTTCTTCATCGGTTCATGAGCGTAGCTCGATGGGTTCTTGGGAGGTGGCAAGGGAACATGTACATTGTGTACGTCTTCAGAGGGCTGAACCTCTGGTTCCCTCCTATGGGTTCCTTTGTTTGATGGAGGTGGTTAGGTTTGTGTTTCATGTGAGGGTGGTGGTGCAGCAGATTCCATTGGTTAAGCAGCCGCGGCCTGGTTCTCCCCCTCATGAGGACCAAGACCTTTATCATCGGTGTCTGGATCCTCATGTCTTGGCCTTTTCTGCGGGTGGCTGCTGGAGCACAAAGCTCTGCTTCTCTTCTTCTTTTTCTCCTTTCTGAAGGACGCAAGATACGCCTTCAGGACTTGTTGTTGTCGACTCTCCTCCATCGAGTGAAGCACAGAGTTGGTGTGTGCCTGTTGATCGACAAGGCTCTTGGAGAGAGCCTTGGTTGGTTGTGTGGCACGGGGATGAATTTTGCACTTATCTCATTGAAGGATGAGATAATTACCTTTGACAGGGCCCTTAGATCGGCCCTGGTGGCGAACTCCATGGTGGATGATGAGGCAGGAGGGGGCACGGAGGTGGTAGTGGATGTGGATGGTGGTATAGGTAGATCAGCTATGAGTCTCCTCACCTCTGCAGTGAAGGAAGTGAAGGCTTCATTAAAAGTTAGGACTGTAGAGGGGGGTGGAGGAGGAGGTGGTTGGGGTATGTGGGCTATTATGGTAGCTGGGAGAGAGGTTAAGGTGTTTTGGATGTTGGCCATTTGGGTGGGGGTGGGGTAGCTTGAGAGATTTGGGAGATTATGGTGGCTGGGAAGGTGTTAAGGGTTTGGGAGATGGTGTGTAGTTGGGCGGTGATGGAGGCTAGTGTCTCATCAGTCGCAGTTGCTTGGGTCGTGAGGGTGGCGATGGAATTCATCATGAGTTGGTTTCGTTGGATGGCAAAGGTGGATGAGGTGTTATGGTGTTGGGTGATGGTCTATTGTAACATTTGGAGGCGGGTGGTGTTGTCTCTGGTTTGGGTTTCGAGGGATGCAAGGGATTGTCGAATGGGGGTAAGATCGATGGAAGGTGGGTTGTCGACAATCCCTTGGATAATGAGTTCTAGGTCTTCCAAGGACCGCTGAATCGGGTTGACAAAGGCTTAGAACTGTCACACCCCGCTAAAGCGGAAACACGGAATGCTAACAGACAAGCAAGTCTTGGCAACAGTTTAAGAGAAACACTTTCAACAAAGATTCACAATAAAAAAAATAGTTCATCGACTTAACAGGATTCTAAGGTTACAAAAGTATTTGAAATACAATAAAAACTGTCTTAATCGATGTGATCCAAGTAATGCTCCCCAGAGTCCACATAACTTACTTAGTACCTGAAAAGCATGGCATAAAGCATAGTCAACTACAAGAGTTGCTGAGTTCACAGGTTTTATATGCCTAAAAATAATTTTAAATGCATCAATCTTGGTTACAAATTTATGAGCAATATCTTTAAAATAACGACATACACATGATTGAAAATTGTTGAGCYACTACTAAACCTAAAAACKCCCCATGAACTACCTCAGAGGTGGTAGCGAACCACATGTGTAGATCATATATACAAGAACTACCTCAGTGGTGGGACTAAACCCCACATGTGTAGAACTCATGCCGAACTACCTCAGCGGTGACACTTTGTGTCACATGTGTAGAACTCCTACCGGACTACCTCAGCGGTGGGACTAAATCCCACATGTGCAGAGCAAAATTTAATGACCAAGTGCACCCTTCTTTTTAATATAAAGGGTGTGGGTATAACAACCAAATAGCGCCATCCACAAGAATCATGGGTTCAAAATGAATTAATAGTAGTGGAAATAAACGGGGACTTTCAGTCTCAACATATCAATAATGTATACATTTAAATACTCATAACAAGATTCATATATCGATATAAATCCATTAAATATTCAATAATCATGCTTTTCACCCCAAAACGATAAATTGGTAAAAAGGGGCCGTGAAACTCACAGTTTGGCGAGAATCAATTGCTTTCCTTAGGAGGCTTGCTATCACCTGTTAGGACTTACTGACAAGGCGACCAATTCTTAATAAGAATTTCTAACCTCCAAAACTTAAGTTGTGAAAAATTGTTTTCAAGGCAATCCGTCAGATGCTATTACCAAAGTAGCGGACGCTTAAACATTAGCCTTAACGAATATCTTCAAAAATTCAAATAATGACATCATTTAATGTCTTTCCAAAACAGATGATGGCAGCCGCCATCTGTTGGAATTTGAAGATTTTGGGTGGGTTTAACACCCTTTCCAAGAACAATTATAACCTCGAGTCGCACACCTCCCCCAAGCCCAAGCCCAAGGATTTAAATATTTCCTTAAATTAAGGCCCAAAAATCTAAAATAACCTAAATGTCCAAGTCTGGAACAAGACTAGCTGTCGTACAGAATGATAAGTTTGGGCAACCAGCGCCTCAAAAAGCAGACAACAGAGCCTCTGCGAAGAAAAGACGCCAGAGCTTCTGTGAAGAGACTCAGAGCTTCTACAAAGAGATGCCAGAGCCTCTGTGAAGAGACACAGAGTCTCTGTGAAAAGATACAGAGTCTTTGAGAAGAGTTGACGGAGTCTTTGTGAAAGGACACAGAGTCTCTGAGAAGAGGAAACAGAGCCTCTGTAGATAGTGCCAGAGCCTCTGTAGCTATCATCAGAGCCTCTTTGGCTAACGCCAGAGACTCTGATCGAATAGGCGACCTCTTCAAGATCATACTCTGAATAAGGTTAATCCTAAAAGACTTAGTTTTCTAATGAAGATTCCGAAATGAGGTCCTAACCTGGAAATCCAAAAGTGCAGAGTTGTTACAGCCTCCCCAACTCCGAAAAATTTCGTCCCGAAATTTAATCGTTTGCGCTTCAATTCATGGTTGACTTGAGAA
>NW_020203371.1:2371-3685 GCF_001531365.2 Cynara cardunculus var. scolymus | reverse complement strand
AGGGTTTCATCCTTTAAGTTCTCCTTTCTTAGAGCTTCTTTTTGATTCTCTATGATTTGAGCTTTCAGACTAGTTTTTACCAGGATTCCCAAAGCCCGCACCCTTGCTGGCTTTATACCTTCCTTCCGGCTCAAGGCATCGGCCACAATATTGGCTTTGCCCGGATGGTATTTAATCTCACAATCATAATCACTGAGCAATTCAACCCATCTTCTTTGTCTCATATTCAACATTTTCTGATCAAGGATGTGCTGAAGGCTTTTATGATCCGTGTATATGGTGCATTTTGTGCCATAGAGATAATGCCTCCATATTTTAAGTGCAAACACCACAGCTCCCAATTCAAGGTCGTGCGTAGTATAGTTCTTTTCATGCACTTTCAGTTGTCTCCATGCATAGGTAATTACCTTATCCTTTTGCATCAATACACAACCTAAGCCTTGATGTGATGCATCACAAAAGACTACGAAGTTATCCGAGCCCTCTGGTAGGGATAAGATAGGTGCATTACACAACTTCTGTTTGAGAGTCTCGAAGGCCTCTTCTCGCTTCTCACCCCAGATAAATTTCTTATCTTTTTGGGTTAAGGATGTAAGCGGTAGTGCAATTTTTGAAAAATTTGCAATGAAACGCCTGTAGTAGCCTGCCAACCCAAGGAATTGACGAATTTCTGTAGGTGTTTTAGGGGCTTCCCAGTTCCTAGTAGCCTCAATTTTAATAGGGTCCACTTGAATTCCTCTTTCATTAACTACATGACCCAGAAACTGAACTTCTCATAACCAGAACTCATACTTAGAGAATTTTGCATACAACTTCACCCTTCGAAGTAATTCCAAAATTGCCCTCAAGTGTCTCTCATGATCTTCCCAACTTCTTGAGTAAATTAATATGTCGTCTATGAAGACAGTTACAAATTTATCCAGGTAGGGTCTGCAGACTCTGTTCATCAGATCCATGAAGACGGTCGGTGCATTAGTCAGTCCGAATGGCATTACCATGAATTCATAATGGCCATACCGGGTCYTGAAGGCTGTCTTGGGAATGTCCTCCTCCCGAACCCTCACTTGGTGATACCCGGATCGTAAATCAATTTTTGAAAAGTAGGCTGCCCCTTGAAGTTGATCGAACAGGTCATCGATTATGGGGAGAGGGTATCTATTCTTGATGGTTAACTTATTGAGTTCTTTATAATCAATGCACATTCGCATTGATCCGTCTTTCTTTTTGACGAATAATACCGGTGCTCCCCATGGTGAATGGCTTGGCCTTATAAAACCTTTGTCTAACAATTCCTGGAGTTGGGTCAACATTTCT
>NW_020203371.1:0-1301 GCF_001531365.2 Cynara cardunculus var. scolymus | reverse complement strand
TTATGTTGCCTCTAATTTCTGGGGACAACCCCCAAATATATCTTTCTATTCGTACCTCCTCTGGTGTCACTAAGTGCGGCACCAGGTTTGCCAACTCTTGGAACCTCGTTGGATAGGCAGAAATATCGCTTCCCTTCATCTCAAGGTTCCATAACTCCATCTCCAGCTTTTGGAGTTCACTTCTTGGACAGTATTCTTCCTTAAGTAATTTCTTAAACTCCTCCCATGAGAGTTGATTGGCTGCTTCTTGTCCTTTTGTTTGCACCAAGGTGTTCCACCACGTGAGCGCCCTTCCTTGTAAAAGACACGCCGCATATTTTACTTTATTCCCTTCAGCGCAATCGCTGATGTTCAAAACGGATTCCATATTCTCGAGCCACGTCAATAATTCTACCGCTCCTTTAGTTCCGTTAAATTCCTTAGGATTGCAAGCTCGGAACGTTTTATAAGTACATTGCCGCGGTGGTCGATGCTCCGAGTTTGAAGGTTGGTTAGTATTTAAACTAGCAGCCCCTTGGCTAACTATGTTGGGGAGTGCAACAATAAGTTGCTCTAAAATGAGCTGTGATAGATTGGGGTTTTCTCTTCTTGGCGGCATTTCTTTAAATCTTAACATAAGAGAATTCATTAGATTGAGTGGAACATGAGTAGCTTTCCATAAGATTTTTAGGATGTTTACATGTCTTACTTGCATGACAAAGGATTGGAAGATGACAAGCAATCGATATATAACAATCACATAACCAATAGACAGAATGGAAATTCCTCCAAAAGATAGCATGCATCATTTGGTCAAGAAAAGATACAAAACAGAGTTTCAAGTTTCAGGTCAAAAGAGTAATCCAATCTAAATTATTCCTAAAATAACAACCATCCAATGACCATTCCTAGTGCTAGCATTATCATACTAAAAACAAACAGCCACCTATATAACTTCCTAATCTCTCGCCTGGCAGCAGCAGCCATCTCACCGTTCCACTCTATACCCTGATGATGTGCTTCCGCAATTTCCGACAGGTTGTTGAGGATATTGTGGTGATAACTGAGTCGGGTCTGATGCATCTGCGTGTCCTCCACGATCCTCCTTACCCATTCCCTCTCCAATGGTTTCATCCCTTGCAGATAGGATGCCGGTATACCAGTCACAATTTAGGTCATTCTGCTCCCGCCTTGGGGTCGAGATGACTCTCCAACGACCCTCTGTGAGTTTCCAAACGTCACCCTCTGTGGTAAAGGGACACTCTTTCGAGGCGTGAGTCTGGTCCTTGGTCCTTGCTAGGCTCGCGACGGAACATCAGAGA
>NW_020203370.1:19089-21603 GCF_001531365.2 Cynara cardunculus var. scolymus | reverse complement strand
TTAAAGTCCTTTTCATCTTTTTAATAAGATTTGCCAACTCACAAATGGTTGGAAAATCTCTAATTACCATGTTTTATCCACCAATATTGTTGTTGGCCGTTCACCCACTACCACGAGGAGCATCGTACATCTTGTTTTCTCTTCGTTTGTCGTCATGTATCATTGTAGTTGAGCACATGAGACAAATCGAAGTAAACCTGTTAAATTATAATACTTGGCTACGCGTAGGCATACTTCCAAAAAGTACCTTTAAGAGAAAGAACTTTTCCTTAAACATCTAAAAAACATCTCTAAGGTTCTAAATACAATTTTTAATGATACACTTTTTTCCCACATTTTTAAAGATACTCTAAATGTCAATCAAGTTATTGATGAATACATCATGAAGTATATACATTAGTGAGGGTCGAAAAATACACTAATACTTTGTAAACCTTATCTAATTAACGCCTTCAGTTATTTTTACAACTTTTTCTAAGGATATAAATCATTAACAACTTGAAAACCTTCTCTGAAGGTCATATTAAGTAATTTTCAAAACATTCTCAAATATAATAACGTAATATATTAGTATGATTCAACACTTAACTTATATTTAAACGTGTTTATGAGTTAGTTATCGATTAGTTTTATGATATTAAAAGGCAAAGTTTTAATAAATTCTACATATACTAATAAGTTGTGAACTTGAATTGTAATTTTTTTTTAGAAAATATAAGTTAATAATTTATTTTAGAATTTGGGTGTAGGGTATAAACATCAATGTAAAGAACACGGATAGTATATGGATCATGATCTGAACATTACCGGTCAGAAGTATTTTGACCCAGTTTTTGCCTATGTGTATCATGGAATTTACTCGAGGAAAATCCAAATACATAATGCAAAATCAAGACAAAAGAAAAAAAATACGGATGTTGTTATGTTTTTGTTATGCTAAAAGGAAACTGCAGAACCCGTTAAATAGATTGTTACTAGCCAGTATTTTAGGTGATGACATATTCGTTTGAAGATAAGAACAATTATCAAAGCATTACCAAGGTCTGCACCAAAGTTGAAAAGATGACTTGTCTTCTGAATCTAAGACCCACAACCTAAAGTGAAATTCAGATCTTACAAACCATACGATTAGAATTTGAGAAGCATATAGACCTTATGAAAATAATTCACAAAGCTACATGCCTTCTAAATTGTTACTTAGTGCATAGGCACACCGTTTTGGGACAGAGCACTAGCCTTGGAACCAAGGGCACACCCCTAGAACCCTGTTGTATGGCATTTTTAGGTCTATGATAACTTATACAAGCATGCATTCTATCCCTCCCAACTCATGTTATAGCTTAACCAATAAACCGCATTGAACGGTTTGTACATAGCACTAGCCTTGAACGGTTTGTACATATCAACTATGTTATTAAAAATTATATGTATAAGGGAAAGGTATATTTCCTATTTCTTTTTTTTAACCAAGTTTTCTTAGATTATAATAATTTGTACTGCTTAATTATGTGACGCGAACAAAGAAAGCATCGATCAGCAGGCTGAGTGAGCACTTCTCTTTTGTATATTATCTATACTACCTTATTAAGCATATTTAACAAAAGTCTTAAAGTCTTAAAATATTTAAATGACCAAAATACCCTTGTCTATCAGTGCCCTTTTGCCACCCATCATTATCACCGTACAACTCAATTTCATAGCCCCAAGGCGACGATTTCTTTTCTCGAAGCTATTCAGGCGATGATTTTCTCCAAGACACTATCCAGGCGCCCTTCGATTTCTCATACGATTTCTCATACCCTTTCCGTTATGTTATTGCTCCTTCGATTTCTCATACGATTCATTTTGCTATTCATGCGCCCTCTCGCTCCATCGATTTAGGTTTCTTTGATAAAAGTTGTCTGTAAAGGTACTCCATATGGTTTGATCCTTTCTGTCCGATTTCTTTGATTTCTTTTGACGGAAGTTGTGTGTCCATTTGGTTCGATCCTTTCGATTTCATTGATTTCTTTGATTTTTTTGTTCATGTTATGCTTAATTCATTGTTGTTGATGCCGATTAACATTTGATTTTTCTTGTTGATGTCGATTAACATAATGTCAATATAAGGTAGTATAGATATTCTTCATGCTTATCGTGATTCTTTACCGTTTCAGGTTTCGGTGTTGAACGACTTTTTGATTTGAGGTAATATATGTGCTTCCTGTGTTCTTTAATCGTTGTTTCTTTGGTGATATATTTTGATTGATTTATTTGGGGTTTCATTTATACATTTGGATTGAACATTGTTTCTTTGTTTTCTAATGTCGAATTTAGGGTTCATATATGCATTCAGATTTCTCCATCACTCTCCAGGTTTGAACTGTCTCTTCTTTCAGATTTTTTTTCATTGGTTTTTGATGTTTTTGTGAGACTCATTTTGATTAGGAGTTGCATTAATTTCAATCTTTGAAAACTTGCAGTCGAATGGGAGATTTATGCTCTAGACAAGGTATCCTTGCTTCGTTCATTTTT
>NW_020203370.1:14769-17044 GCF_001531365.2 Cynara cardunculus var. scolymus | reverse complement strand
TAGATATACATCAACCTTCTTCTGTTGTTAAGCATGATTTGCTTTTTGCCTCAAATAATGGAAATTGTATGAATTTAATTGAGCAATAACCAGCTATTTTATTTGGCATCTWGGCCTCTGATATTTGTGTTTCAATAGATGGTGCATGCTCTTATATATATGACTTACAACGAATGGAGTGGAAATTAGGATGCTTGTTTTTAAATATGTAATTTTACCGTAATAAGTAGCCAAAACCCAAGGTCTATGAAATCTTTTATTTGTGATTGGATTAGTGGCCCTATATAAGACCTCCAATTTCTTTCTTTATTATTGTGTAAAAATCTATCATTGACAAAGGCCATCTGATAATTTGATCTGGCAATGTTTCCTTTCAATCTATATATGCTTCACTCTCCAACATTTCTTTTTTAGGCTCCATCATTCTTGTTTGCTTTCTACCTGAATGGCTTTCATTCTCCACTATTCTCAAAAGAAAGAACATTGCAATTAATGTTTGCAATTGTTAAGACTTGAATTCTACTTCTGCAATAAGTAAGTTTTTTGCTTGCGTAGATAGACAATTGGATTTTAATGCTTAGAAGTCAAATTTTGTCATATTAAAAAAGAACTTAAAATGAGAACCAATGTTTCTATTAGTTTTACTCAATTATATAGATGAAGCTTCATATAGCTTTTCAACGATCTGTGACTCTGTTCTATAATTGTGGATGTCAATATACCTTAAGCCTCTACTAAGATAAAAAAAAACATGTATATGTCCTCCCGAAATTTGAAGTTTCAAGTTATGAAGTCTTAGGGGCCGTTTACCAAACACTTACCCGGGTAAGTGCTTACCAAGTCACATTACCTTACTGGATGAATATGGTAAGAACTAAGAATTTTACCCGGTAAGAGCGAGACAAGGACCCTGAGTCTTACCCTGTAAGTGAGAACGATGACTCTTACCACGGTAAGCGCTTACCGGGTGAATTGTTGCATACAATATCATTTTGATGGACTAAAATCTTATCCGGTAAGTAAATAATAGTGTTAAATTTTACCGTTAAACACTTACCGGATAATTTTCCTCATCGGATGATCATGGCAAGGGCCAAGAATCTTACCCGGTAAGAGCGATGATAAGGATGGAGATTGTTACCCGGTAAGTGAGGGTGACGACTCTTACCCCGGTAAGCGCTTACCTGGTAAATTGTTGCATAGGATATGTTTAGATGTAGTACAATCTTACCCAATAAAATAAATGATAGTGTTGACTCCTAAAGCGCACTTACCCGGTAAGCATTTAGATAAACGGCCCCTTAGTTTAAATTAAAAGAGGACACTCGAGACTTGGTACAGGGATGTCCAGTATCTACTCTTGGCACTCTCAAGCCTTCCTTACCTTCTCCCAACCAAAACCTGTGTCTGTTCTTAATTCAAAAAATTTGCTTAGGATTAGATAATTTATTATAGATGTAACTTAAACTAATAAAAGTTCATACATCATGTGTTTTTTAGTATATCTGCTGCCAATAGATTATTTATTGAATGATATATGTTTGGTGATAGGTTACATGATGTCGTGCACAATGACAAATGTCTGTATTTGGTCTTTGAGTACCTAGACTTAGGTGTCGTTTACCAAATGCTTACCCGGTTAAGTGCTTATCAAGTCACTTTACTTTATCGGATGAATATGACAATGACTAAAAATTTTTTACCCAGTAAGAGCGAAGGCAAGAATCAAGAGTCTTACCCGATAAGTGAGCACGAGGACTCTTACCATGGTTAGCGCTTACCGGGATAAATTGTTGCATATGATGAGTTTTAGTGAATAAAATCTTACCGATAAGTAAGCGATAGTGTTGAATTTTACCGGTAAGTGTTTACCGGGTAAGTATTTAGGTAAACGGTCCCTTAGACTTGAAGAAACACATGGACTCTTGTCTGGAGCTCTCAAAGGATCCTCGTCTTGTAAAAGTGAGTAATCTTTTCATGCCTCCTAGAGGATGGTGTGCACCCTGGGACTGAACTTAGTTGAAATACCAATGGTTTCCAAGTTCAATAACATTCTCTCTAGAAGTTTAAAGTACATGAAGGCCCTTTTATGAGAGGATTTGGATACCAAACAAGCAACATAGTGCAGTTTGTAGGGATGGTAGTGAAGATCCTTTCAGATTTTCTTGCATGATAAATTTCCCAACGTGATGTGCAATTTGATATCGCGAACATGATAAATTTGGGAATTGATATTCTGATTCGCTTTCTTACATTGTACTATTGTAGAGCTAGC
>NW_020203370.1:11466-12874 GCF_001531365.2 Cynara cardunculus var. scolymus | reverse complement strand
AATCACAAGATCTTTCATCAATGGTGTTGGAAAGTTCACAAGAAATATTTGAAGCACATGAATCAATAACTTTTCATAGAAATCCTCGTACTTTCCATGATCATGCTTTAAAATCTAAAACTACTTTCACGGGAGGTCGTGGTAGTAATTAAGGACATGATGAAAGAAAAAGTGGAACACTTTCACACAATTATCCAAAATCGAAAGAGATGAAAAATGATGAGAAGCTTGGATCATCTCATGATTCTCAAAGACAATGAGGTACTCTACAAAGGTAACAAACGTTACATTGAATGTACCTAGTGTCACAAACCAGGACATAATTAAGGTAAACTACTTTTGGCTTAAATATCCTTAAAAATGTGAATTTGGTTTTATTCGTAAAAATAAAGATGAAAATTTTGAAACCTTATTATTTGCTTCTGATGGAAATTTTGACAACATTTGGTATTTGGAAAATGGAGCAAGCCGACACATTACCGGCAACAAGAGTTTGTTTTCATTTCTTTTCAAAAGTAACAGTAGATAGGTTAGAACAGGAGATGCTCAAGCAAACAAAATTCAAGGTGTTTGACAAATCACTTTCCAAACAAAAAAGGGGAAAGTTGAAAAGATGTGTGAGGTACTTTACGTACCAGGTTTGCAAAGTAATTTTTTAAACATATGACACATAATGAAGAAAGTTTTTTATATTAACTTTGCTTGACAATCTTTGCACCTTGAAGAAGAAAAATCAAATTGTTCCAAAGATCAATTTGGGAGAAAATGTTTTTTTCCCTCTCAACCTTGATGTGATAAACAATATTGGTGCTTATCATGAAATGYAACATCTTGATGGAGGAGATAAATATCCTCAAGATTCACCGTCACMTTTGGTGAAGAAAACAAGTTTGAAAGATTCTTGTGATGGAACTATGAAGAAGGATGCAATAAATCAAGAACTCTTTGCATTGATAAAGATCTGATTCTGTATGAAGAAGCCTCAAAAGAAGAAAAATATGTTCAAGAGGATAATTTGGATGTGGCACAAACGGACCAGAAAAGAAAAAGAATCGCAACAAAAAGAATAACAAGCGAAAGAAAAAAAAAGAAAAAAATAATAAATTCAATTTAGGGAGCCATTGTTGGAATAAAGTGAGTTTATATCAAAACAATATCAAAAATCCATTTGGTTTGTTATATTATTTAAAGGGTCAAAATTCAATAGGTGTACTTAATATATATATATATATTAAAGGAAGAATCAAGAGTATTGAGGTGGCATCATGAGAATTGAGTATTGGGGTGTTGATGAATTGTAGTTGAGTTTGAGATATCCCACATTGGTGAAGAGTTGAAAATTTTGAACAAAATGAAGTGTATAAGAAAGGTGGATTGGATGTCTTTGTGTCAAATATGAGGTTTGCCT
>NW_020203370.1:5312-8501 GCF_001531365.2 Cynara cardunculus var. scolymus | reverse complement strand
AATCTTAAATTCCGATTAGTTTTGTATATCCCATATTGATAGGTAGATAAAAGATTGACACTAAATGATAGATATATAAAGCAAGATTGGGATGATTTTGTGGCAATTCATARGGCTGACTCCCCTTGAATGATTCTCTAAACCCATGGTGCTTAATTTATTTGATTGACCCTTCTAACATAGGATTTTTGGCCAATCCTCTTTTTACAAAAAAATCTATATTAAAAGTTTAATTAATTAATTAATTTAATATATATAATGCTATAAGATATTGATGTGACAAATTAGAATTTAAAATTTTCAAATCATTAATTGTGGTTGAATTTGACTTGAATCTTAATCCATATTAATGAGAAAAAAATTTCCTAAAAAACAGTTAAGTATATGAAACGAGAAGGATGCCTTGAAATATTGGAAGGGTTACAAATGCACTATGAAAATTTAGTATTTTCAATTTTGAAGTATAGGGATGTTGATATGGTTCACAATTTTTTGTATATTACTTGACATGTGTTATGATCATCGTGCAACGCACGGTACCGAGCACTAGTTTGTATTAATAGGGGACCTTTCATATGTCTCCTTCAATACTATATTTTGTATGGCTAAAGAAATTGAAAATGAACAAAAAATGTCAAAGCCAAAAAGCAAAAGGTAAATTACCAAATTCTAAGCAAAATAAATATATTTTGCCTTCACAAATATTCGATCCTACATTTGGTAGATGCCCCCTTAGGCTCTTAGCGGTCACAAAATGAATTTGACCCTGCAAGATTTGTCCAAGTGGGCTGGGTATTTTCCAATGACGAACTAGAGGTTTGGAGTGCATGTCCCATATTTAACAAGGAGAATCGTCAACAGATGGCAGTTGAACTATAGTTTGGAGTTTTCCCAAAACAGAAATAAATGCTTGATGAGGTACAACATTGGAAATCCACGTATTTCATTCTTTTATCAAAGAAAAATGAACAATATAAGAAATACTATTCACCAATATTTAAAGTACTCATGTCTGAAAATTGAATGCAAGAGAAAAAGATACTTAAAGAGTTAGATTCTCATAAAGTAAATCACAATGTTCCGATGTGGGACAAAAATTTAGTATCTTGACATGGTGTCATGAATGTTTTGACAGCGGTATGATGGGGGAATATATAAACAATAACCTTCAATTTCTATGTGTTTTCCCTTCGTAGTGTCTAGTGACATAATTGGTACAAGCGCCATAAGTGCCACTTTATTATGATCGAAACCAACAATCATGTTCATAAGAAAACCGAATTTGGTCAAATGTGTCATTGTATTAATTTACCCTACGGATATCAGTCATATTTATTCATGGGATCATTTTATTCAGTCTAAAAACCATATGTGTGTTCAAACGTCTTGTACTACATCCATGTATTCAATCTTCTACACTTGTATGCTATTATATAGGTGTGACGCCCCACATTCCACAAATTCAGGTGTCGTCACCAAATATTTTTCTTTCCATTTTAATTAATTTGATATAATAAAATAGCAAACTTTACGTTCATGGAAGCATTCTAACAATAGTTCAATAGCCCTAACATGTATAATAACTATTTTAAGAACTATAACTCTTCATGTGGTCCCTCCATCTCTTACATAGATATTACCTGAGATACATATACCGAATATGTATGCTTTAAACTTAGTGAACAATTACGGTTTGATGTAGAAATAATCTTTTTTTAAGCGTATAGTTTTAGTGTATGAATAACAATTCAATACACTTCTCATAATCTTGCGTAAAAACATTTATGCATAAAACCACTTCCATAAAAACATAATCTTCTTTTAGTGCGGAATCTCATATGTGTAATTACGCCAAACATTCTCGATAGGATCCCCATAAAGCATGACTCTAGGGTTAGTGCCCCTAGAGGGCTTCCAAGCGGCAGTCCCTCGCGCATGGTTCCAAGCGAAAGTACGTGGGTCTCAAACTCAAAAGACAAGTTGTCGTCTTAATTTTTGTTCTTGAACCGTTATTTATTGATGATGGTAATTGTTTGATAAGGGGTTTTGTTTGAAATAACGAGAACATAAGAAAATCAGTGTATTTTGTTTCTCAATTTTGTAGTTCGTATGTTGATTTTCCCCGAAGTAAATTTCATGATACACAGGTTGAAATTGGGCCTATATATTAGTGACAAATAATGTTCCGATCACAAACCATATACTATCCAAATTCTCTACATTGATATTTATACCCTAACTTAAACTATTTACTCAAATTCTTAAAACATTTTATAGTTCAAGTTTACAACTTATTAGTATATATGCATAATTTTTTGAAACTTTACTTTAATATCTTAAAGCTAACTAATAACCAATAATATATGTGTTTAAATAAAAGACTAGTTATGTTGCAACTATGGGGTGTAAAATCCAAATCCAAATACATGTAAACAATAATGCGTTGTACAAATCGTCTTAAGCAAACAACATTCAATTCTTGTTAATTGAAGTCCATATTCCCAAAAAAGGTGTAGTGAAAAGTTTGATCATATGCTTTTTCCGCTCTAAGATCTCAAGTCTTGCAGGCAACCCTAAATTATGTGTGTGCACATTTAGTGACTCAAGTCTTGTAGGTATCACCATAGGATATATGTAAACTTTTTGAAGGTTGCGATTAGCATAAAACAACAGCGAACTCCATCCGCCAAGTATTAGAGACCAGGCCAATTGCCACTTCATCCCCCACCCTGTACCTGAGCATTTTGCTGACAAATTGAGCTTAAAGTAGATGGAGACACAGGTATTCACAATCAAGCATGTTATTTGAACTTATTGGGTGTTATAACCAGGTTTGAGACAACCTGGGTTGAGGTAATTTATGCATGTTTATTATGTGGATTACGTGAAATATGCATATCTGAGTAGAAATGCATGAACCATATATGTGAACATGATATTGTGCATGCATATATGTGAAACGATGTCATGACATATATGATTTATACATGTATGCATGTGGTATGAAGCATATATGAGGTGGTGTTTATTGTATTCGGGTGAAATCATTATATCTTCATGGTTAAGAAATCATGAATTTTATRATGATTTATCCACCGCCCAAGATTATTTCTATTGGAAGAAGCTTTCACCGCCTATGAGTTCTTATAGTTAAAATAATCTTCACCGCCTTGGTGGGAGTATTTAAAG
>NW_020203370.1:2590-4097 GCF_001531365.2 Cynara cardunculus var. scolymus | reverse complement strand
TGGAAGAGAGACCAGAGGGGCTCTGGTCCTGTGTTGAAATATATTCTAAGTATGATTTGAAACCAGAGGCTCTGGTCATGAAGACCAGAAGCTCTAGAAGAGAGACCAGAGGGGCTCTAGTCCTGAATGTCAAATTATATTCCAAGTTTGGTTTGTGAAACCAACGGCTCTGGTCGTGAAACCAGAAGCTCTGGAAGAGAGACCAGAGGGGCTCTGGTCCTGTGTCGAAATATTTTCTAAGTGTGGTTTAGAACCAAAGGCTTTGGTCGTGAAGCCAGAAGCTCTGGAAGAGAGACCAGAGGGGCTCTGGTTCTGGTTGTGGAAATATTTTCTAAGTATGGTTTGGAACCAGAGGTCCGATGGACCGAAGCAGTATGTTTTTAGTTTTGCTTCATAAGATGATTGATTTGAAATAAATGTTTTGGTGATCTTCACCCTGCATTTCATAGAAGGAACCTCACTAGACCCGTATGGTCTAACCCTCATTTTCTGTTTTAAATTATGCAATGCAGGAATAGCTGGGTCCGGGGATGTAAAAGGGAAAATGTGATTATTTTCCTAAATCTATTATCTGCTTTTGAAGATGCATGTTATATTACATGTAGTAGTACAGGATTTGTTTTGGATATTTTATATTTCAATTTTGTACATATAGTAATCCTTGTACTAGTGGGACCGTTTGATGTAATCCGTGTTTTTATGTAATGAAATTTGTGTTCTATGCAAATGTGGTATTTGGGGGCGTTACAGAAGTGGTATCAGAGCCTGAGTTTAAGGGATTTAGGTATTCAACAGCATGATACCTAGACTTAAACTATTTTTATTGCATGATAAGAGTCCCGGACATAGTTAGCACCATTGGAAATAAATATGATGAGTTGAAAGAATAGTGTGTAAGGTAAATTTTAACTACATCTGGCCAGTGTAATTWTAAATTCACAGGTACACATCTGAACTTGAATACTCATTATATTTGGGAATGTGAATACGTGATTATTAATATTAAACTCTACAGATGTCTAGCCGAACTAAAAGATCTGAAAGATTGGCTCATCCAGAATCTGAGGAAAGGGAAGAATCACCTGTTAATCTTCCAATTAGTATGTCTGGACATAGAGGTCGGGGAAGACCAAGGGGACGAGGTAGAGGAAGACGTCAGTCTCAAGGAAGAGGACGGACCAAAATCCAATCTGAACAAGAAGAATCTCACTCTGGAAATGTTCAGGAAAGGTCGGTGCCACACCCATAATATATAACTAGAGATATGTTGGTAGAGGAAATGGGAAAATTGCAGGAAACTCTGACATCTATCATGGGAATACCGGCTAGGGTGGAAACAGAAAGAGTGGAAGTTCATCCATTTGTTCCAGTTACCCATAATAAAGAAGGGGATATTAAAATGTTCTTAGCATGTAAACCACCAACCTTCTCTGGGGGAAAGAGATCCAGTGAAAGCAATGTGCTATATCAAGGAGATGGAATTTGTGTTCAACACCATTCGGTGTCC
>NW_020203370.1:0-1145 GCF_001531365.2 Cynara cardunculus var. scolymus | reverse complement strand
AGATAGAGTTATTGAGTTCCAAATTGATTTAATACCAGGGGCTGCACCTGTAGCAAAGGCGCCATATCGGTTAGCTCCATCTGAACTGAAAGAATTGGTGGCACAATTGAAAGATTTAACAGATAAGGGATTTATTAGACCCAGTACTTCACCTTGGGGTGCTCCGGTCTTATTTGTTAAGAAGAAAGATGGATTTATGCGAATGTGTATAGACTATCGTGAACTAAATAAGTTGACAATCAAAAACAAGTATCCCTTACCAAGGATTGATGATTTGTTCGACCAATTGGTGGGAGCAAGTTATTTCTCCAAAATTGATTTAAGATCCGAATATCATCAGCTCAAGGTCAGGGAAGAAGATGTGACCATAACAGCATTCAGAACAAGGTACGGACATCACGAATTCTTTGTTATGCCATTCGGCTTAACTAATGCACCCGCAGCTTTTATGGACCTAATGAATAGGGTATGTAAGAAATATCTTCATAAATTCGTTATTGTATTTATCGATGATATTCTTATATACTCTAAGACCAAAGAAGAACATGCAGAACATCTTCGTTTGATGCTGGAAGTATTAAAGAGAGAAAAGTTGTATGCTAAGTTGTCCAAGTGTGAGTTCTGGTTAAGAGAAGTTCATTTTCTGGGTCATGTCATTTCAGAATCAGGGATAAAGGTTGATCCAATGAAAATAGAAGCAGTTGCAAAATGGGAAGCTCCAAAGACTCCTTCTGAAGTTCGTAGCTTTTTGGGTTTGGCAGGTTATTACCGTAAGTTTATTCAGAACTTTTCTAAGATAGCCGTGCCATTGACCAAATTGACTCGAAAGAATGTTAAATTTCAGTGGAAAAAAGAGCAACAAGAAGCTTTTCAACTATTAAAAGATCAYCTCTRYAGTGCGCCGGTGTTAACTCTACCAGAAGGATCCGAAGATTTTGTGGTACACAGCGATGCTTCAAAGTTAGGATTAGGATGTGTTCTGATGCGTCAAGACAATTGAAAGATCATGAGAAGCAATATCCGACTCATGATATAGAGTTAGCTGCGGTAGTATTTGCTTTAAAAATCTGGAGGCATTACCTTCTGGGAACAAAGTGCCATATTTATACAGATCACAAGAGCTTACAACATTTGTTCAGCCAGAA
>NW_020203369.1:19610-24849 GCF_001531365.2 Cynara cardunculus var. scolymus | reverse complement strand
AGGCTTGTTGCAAAAGGCTATCGCCAGGAAGAAGGCATTGACTACGATGAGACATTTGCTCCCGTTGCAAGACTTGAAGCCATCAGAATGTTTCTAGCCTATGCAGCACATAAAGGTTTTAAAGTCTATCAAATGGATGTTAAGTCTGCCTTCCTCTATGGTAAACAACAAGAAGAAGTCTATGTGTAACAGCCACCTGGGTTCGAAGATCCAAAGCATCCGGACTATGTCTATTTTCTGGATAAAGCTCTTTATGGGCTCAAGCAAGCACCCCGGGCCTGGTATGAAACTCTATCTACCTTTCTCATCGAAAATGGTTTCGAAAAAGGTACAATCGATACAACTCACTTTCTCAAGAAGCATAAAGGGAACATTTTTGTAACACCCTCATTTTTGATCAAGAGAGATGTTACGTAATCTGAAACATTTCCTTAATAAATACACCAAAGTAATGGCTAATTTAAAACCATTTAAACTATTACAGCGGAAGTCTTTGAATCATCAAAATCTAACTTAAGTTCTAACCCACCTTCTCTTGAGGTTAGGTTACAAAAGATCATTACAGCGCATCTTAGACAAAAGACTAATATGAGATGATAATGAGCAACTCTCTAAGCATGTCCCTTGCCTTTATCCGTCCTCAAACTACCTGGGCCTGAGATGCATACTATAGTCAGCTTATAAAGCTCAGTGAGTTCATGGTTTTTGTGTATAAAATCATTGTACGTCATACATTTCAGCTTGTAAACCTTGTACCAAGTAGCATGCAATTTCTGAAAACATGCAACACTGAAAGGAATGAGATCTCATAAATTATCTGTCTGGAATGGGTCCTTTAGTCACAAACACGCCCTGGATTGATACTTCATTCTCGATTGATCACCCACTTGTCCGGGTAGTGTTTTATACTGGTCGTGACTTATTAGTCACCAACACGCCCTGGGTATCACAATCTTAACTTATCACCCACTTGTCCGGGTAGTGTTTTATACTGGTCATGACTTACTGGTCAAATGCCCACCCTTAAGTCATCAAACTTTAGTATGGAAAAGCATGCTAGAGTTATTCGAAACATGATTAAACACATAGCATGCAAYTGATCATAGAACGTCATACATGTAAAACATATCATCTATGTAAACTGAAACATCATGCATTTGTACCACCACCATATAAATCGTATAATGCTTGAAAATAAATTTATACATAGGTATGCATCCCATTGTAAGTCTCATGAAGACTCACCTGGTAACGTCGATTGCTTACTTAACGGCGCTGACTGGTAACCTACAATTTATAATAGCAAATAGTACATAAATAATAAATTTTTCCAAGGACTATAAAAGTCAACTTACGGTCAACTATGTCGATTAGGGTTATCCTTGGTCAACTATTCGCTTGTTATTTAAAAGTCTTATCAACCCATCGAGGCTAAGGATGAAACTCTAAGGCTGCCTCTATGCTAAGTCTTGGAGAGGGCCAGAGCCTCTGTGGTGTCGACCAGAGCCTGTGTGGTATCAACCAGAGCTTCCGTGGTCTCTTTCTTCCAGAGCTTCTGGTCTCACGACCAGAGCTTCTGTGGTATTTACCAGAGCCTCTGTGGTTGAGCCTTGGGAAATAATTCGGTACCAAGGACCAGAGCCCCTCTGTCGTCTCTCTTACAGAGCTTCTGGCTGAACCATACTTAGAATAATAATACCATACCAAGGGCCAGAGCCCCTCTGTGGTTCCTCCTCCAGAGCTTCTGTCTAACACAACTTGATACAGAGCTCTCATGCAGAGCCTCTGTYTAACATAACTTGACACAGAGTTCTTACGCAGAGTTTCACTATAACATAACTTGATATGAATCTCTCATGCAGAGCTTCTGGCTAACATGACACAAAGCTCTCATGCAGAGCTTCTGTCTAACATACTTGATACAGAGCTTCTGTGTAACATTCTCTAAGGTGGCTTCTAAGCAGGATGCGATACAGCGTGTTTAACAAAAGAAATCTAATCCTTGAAATCGAACCATAAAACACATTCTAGGGTTCTATACAGGGCCAAAGTCACAGCTAAACATCGTTTAAATATTAAATTGGGTCGAGTGTTTACCTCTAAACGATGGGAAGCAGGGGGTTTCTTGCTGGTTTGAACTCCGGCTTCTCTCTTTCAAGCTCAACGATTCCCTTCTTCTCCCAAAGAATAACGACCTTAACCTGGTGTCCTCAATTTATACTCGCACGATTTGGCCTATTAGTTGACCAAATCGGCAGAATCCTGAGTTTTAGGCTAGGAACTGCTCTCTTCTACAGCCTGCAACCATGCAGGTCACAGTTTCCTCTTATGGACCAGGCACCGCCTGATCCTTTGCTGCTTCTCCCTAGTTGGCAGCAGGCTCCCCCTCGAATTGGAGCCTTCAACGTCAGTCGTAAACAAATTTGACATATTTCTAACTTTTATTTAACATATATATATATATGTATATTCATAAATAAAATAGAAATAATAATAAAGATGCCTTATTTTATTCCTCGAAATTTTGGGCTTTACAACTCTCCCCTCCTTTATGAAATTCCGTCCTCGGAATTAACACTTGCTAAAACAAATGGGGATACTTAGATCTCATTTCTTCTTCTGGCTCCCACGTCATTTCTACGCCTTTATGGAATTTCCACCTAACTAGTACCAATGGTATACTTTTGTTTCTTAGTCTTTTCATTTTTTTATCCAATACACCAATTGGTTCTTCCACATAGGCGAGTTTGTCGTTGACCTCGATGTCTTCCAAATCCACAATAGTCGATTCGTCAGCTAAACATTTTCTCAAGTGATACACATGAAAGGTGTTGTGAATACCACTTAATTCCTCTGGTAGTTTCAACCGGTACGCAACTGCTCCTACTCTTGCAGTTATCTCAAATGGTCCGATATACCTTGGACTTAGCTTACCCTTCTTTCCAAACCTCACGACTCCTTTCCAAGGGGATATTTTCAACAACACCTTATCACCTACCTGGAATTCCAAAGGTCGACGTCTTCTATCCGCATAACTCTTTTGTCTATCTTGCGCAACCTTTAACCTCTCCCTGATCTGTACTATCTTGTCAGATGTCTGTTGGACTAATTCGGGTCCAGCTAGTTGCCTTTCTCCAACGTCTGCCCAACAAATTGGAGTTCTACACTTACGGCCATATAACGCTTCAAAAGGTGCCGCCTTGATGCTCGAATGATAACTATTGTTATAAGCAAATTCTATCAAGGGGAGGTGGTTGTCCCAACTACCTCCAAAGTCAGTCACACAAGCTCTCAACATATCTTCTAGCGTTTGTATCGTCCTCTCACTCTGGCCTTCAGTTTGAGGATGATATGCAGTACTCATGTTCAACCGCCTTCCCATTTCTTGTTGAAAGCTTGACCAAAACCTCGAAGTAAACCTAGCATCTCTATCAGAGACAATGGATATCGGCACTCCATGCCTTGACACGATCTCGTTGACATAAAGTTGGGCCAATCTTTCCATTGTATACTTGTCGCTAATTGGTAAGAAGTGAGCCGATTTCGTTAGTCGGTCCACAATTACCCATATGGCGTCGTGCCCCTTTACCGTCCTTGGAAGTTTGGTGACGAAATTCATCGTGATCATATCCCACTTCCATACTGGGATCTCCATTTGTTGCAACATTTCAGATGGTCTTTGATGCTTGGTCTTCACTTTCAAGCACGTCAAACAATTTCCCACATAGCTAGCTACTGCCCTCTTCATACCAGGCCACCAGTAGCTTCCTTTTATGTTCTTGTACATCTTATTACTACCTGGATGCATAGTATATTTAGACTTATGTGCTTCATCCATCACTACACTTCTTAGGTCTCCCAAACTAGGAATCCAAACCCGATTTCCCATGTCTATATATTCCATCTGGTCCAGCTGTCAAGGTCTTAATTTGTCCAATCATTCTCTCCTTTTTGATGTTCGTTTCGAGTAGAGCTTCCTTTTGGACATCCCGTATTCGGTCTAAAAGCTCCACCTTAACACTCATCCATATGGCTTGGACTCTGATTGATCCGTTTCTCTCTTTCCTACTAAGCGCATCGGCAACTACATTTGCCTTACCTGGATGATAGTGAATCTCACAATCATAATCCTTAAGTAGTTCCATCCATCTTCTTTGTTTCATATTTAGCTCCTTTTGATCAAACAAA
Source organism: Cynara cardunculus var. scolymus (assembly GCF_001531365.2). Classification (NCBI taxonomy): domain Eukaryota; kingdom Viridiplantae; phylum Streptophyta; class Magnoliopsida; order Asterales; family Asteraceae; genus Cynara; species Cynara cardunculus. Next base: position 20,661 of record NW_020203369.1, on the reverse strand, counting down.
TACTTAAGGCTCTTATGATCAGTATAGATCATGCACTTCGTACCATACAAATAGTGTCTCCAGATTTTTAGCTCGAAGACAACGGCTGCTAATTCCATGTCGTGAGTTGGGTATTTCCTCTCGTGTTCTTTCAACTGACGAGACGCATATGCAATGACCTTGCCTCGCTGCATTAGTACACAACCTAAACCCATCTTTGATGCATCGCTATAAACGGAAAAATCTTCTACTCCCTCTGGTAGTGCTAAAACCGGTGTCGTGCTTAGTCTATCCTTAAGTGTTTGAAATGCTTCCTCTTGTTTTGTACCCCAATCAAACCTAGTTGCTATCTTGGAGAAATCTTGGATAAACCTTCGGTAATACCCTGCTAGGCTTAGAAAACTTCGGATCTCCGATACTGACTTTGGTGATTCCCAGTTCATAACTGCATCAATCTTAGCCGGATCCACCTTGATTCCTTCCGTGTTGACTACATGACCGAGAAATTGTACCTCATGCAACCAAAACTTGTATTTTGAGAACTTGATGTACAATTGTTCCTTTGCTAGTAATTCCAGAATCAACCTTAAATGTTGTTCGTGCTCCTTCTCATTTTTCGAATAGATCAAAATGTCGTCTATAAACACTATGACAAATTGGTCCAAATACGGTCCACAAACTTGATTCATCAAGTCCATGAATGCCGCAGGTGCGTTTGTTAATCCAAACGGCATTACCACAAATTCGTAGTGTCCGTAAAGAGTCCTAAAAGCGGTCTTTGACACGTCCTCTTCTCGAACCTTCAACTGATGATAACCCGACCTCAAATCGATTTTCGAGAAATAACTGGCTCCTTGCAGCTGATCGAAAAGGTCGCCGATCCTTGGTAATGGATATCTGTTCTTTATCATGATTTTGTTCAACTCCCGATAATCGATGCACATCCTCATTGTGCCGTCTTTCTTTTTGACGAATAAGATTGGTGCTCCCCATGGCGACGAGCTTGGCCTGTTAAACCCTTTATCCAAGAGTTCTTGCAATTGCTTCATCAGTTCTTGCATTTCCGTTGGGG
>NW_020203369.1:18069-19375 GCF_001531365.2 Cynara cardunculus var. scolymus | reverse complement strand
GATTAGCCCCACGCCACACTTCTTTCGATCGCCGTAAACATGAATTGCTTCTCCTTTCGGGGTTTGAATCTTGATCATATTTTTATTACATACTATTTGCGCATGATTGTTGGACAACCAATCCATCCCTAAGACCACGTCAAAACCCCCTAAGCGCATCGGCATAAGCCTAACGGGGAAATCCTTCCCATCTATAACGATTGTGCATTTATCAAATACTTCGTCTACCTTACACTGACTACCGTCTGCTGTTTCTATAGTGTAGGTTTTGTCTAGTCTATAGGCACTCCTATTCAGACAGTGGCATAAGGTGGTAGACACAAAACTACCGTTTGCATCCGAATCAAATAATACATGTGCATACACATTGTTGATAGGGAACATACCGGATATGACGTCGGGCGTTTCCTTGGCCTCCTCCAAGGTCATGTTGTAAGCTCGGCCGCGTCCCTTAGGTAGCTCCTTCCTATTCTCCGATCTCCTTCCAAATCCTTTATTCGCTGTCTTCTCGTGGGGTGTCACACTATTCTGACGCTTTGGGCAGTCAGGTCGTATATGTCCCGCAGCCCCACATTCGTAACAAGTTTTTCCTTCTGGGCACTCTCGCGCGGTGTGCCTAGGTTTGTCACATTTGTAGCATGTCAGGCTTCTCGCTCTGCACTCTCCCCTATGTCTCTTGTTGCATATGTTACATTGGGGAATAGTGAGTTCCTCGCTTCATGTTTTTGCCGTAGTCGGAGTCCATTTGGGTTTCTTGTCGGGCCTGTTCGACCCTTCCCATTTTCTCTTTGCATCCCTTCTATCATAATTCTCCCTAGCGTTGTTCTCTTCTGCTACCTTTGCCATCTCTACTGCTTGGACAAACATGGTCGGCTTGGTCATGTCTACGTACCGTTTGATTTCGATTCTTAAGCCGTCCTTGAAACGACCTATCTTTCTCTCCTCAGTAGCCACCTGGTAACTGGTGAATCTTGTTTTTTGAAGAAAATCATTAACATATTCTTGAATCGACAACGAGCCTTGCCTTATCCTCAGAAACTCTGATTCTAGTTTGTTCATCTCTGATTGTGTACAGTACTTATCCATCATCATCTTCTTCATTTGCTCCCAGGTCATGGCAGCAATATCCTCATCACCTCTGATTGCACACTCAGACTCCCACCAATGCAATGCATAGTCCACAAAGGTTGTAGCAGCATAAGTCACCTTTTGATCTTCCGTGCATCTACAAATTTTGAAGCAGCTCTGCATCTTGGCTACCCAGTTCATCAGGCCAACTGGGCCCTCTATTCCTTTAAATTCCTTC
>NW_020203369.1:15970-17229 GCF_001531365.2 Cynara cardunculus var. scolymus | reverse complement strand
CGATGATGAGCGACTCCACCTTCTCTTTATCAGACACTTCCACCCTTTCAGGGACTTGAGTGTTCTCGTGTCGAACGCTTCCTTCCTCCCCACCTTCATTATYCTTAAGTCTGTCACCCAACATTTCTTTAAGCATATTTGGCAACGTATTCCGGAGGACTTGTGTTATTTGTTTTGCCATTACTTCCTTTGTGAGAGGAATTTCTCCTCCTTGGTCCCCTTGGCTCCTACCGATAGCCAAACTAGCTGGCGCGGATGGGGTCGTACTCAAACTAGCAGTTTGGACACTTCCACGACCTCAACTTTGGGCTCGTGTCCGTCCCCGAACTATCGGTTGGGCTACGCCATTGATACCTCCCCCATTGAGGGCGTTCCTTGTTGATCCGYGAGAAACCATACTGACACAATAGAGTATTATTGTTTCAACATAGTTCTAGAGTCGACTTAACATATTACACTTATGTATATACATTATACGTATACATATGCATATATAGTATAATCACTATATATCAGCGAAGTACATGATAAGGAATTCACGTCGCAATTGCATAATGCTCCAAAAGATATATACATATAGATATATATATATATATTTCGTTCCAATACAATCCTGGGGAGAGAGAGACATTACAAAATCCCATTTACTTACAAAAGATGGGATGCTTCAAGGTTCTAAACACAAGTAAATGTACCAAAGATCTATCGTAGCACTGCCTAGAAGAAAACTACCTAAACACGTACAATTAATTCACCTACTCAAAAGATCCTCCTCTCATCCCTGATCCCATGTCTAACTGATCTGTAGGATAGTAAGGGAGATAAGGGTCCCTTACCCATTCTTCAAATGATGTGGATGGCCTGGAGCGCCACCACACACTAGCCCTTGGGCCATTCTTGATGCATCGGACCCATTCGGAGAAATAACCCCTCACTACACCAGCATAGTCTACRGTCATTCTCTTATAGAAGTGAACTATGTCTCTGATTCTAGTGCCTACTGGGGTAGCAGCAATTCTCCGCGTCCGCGTCTGATAGACCTGGTGTGAATGGTGTGAACCATGTCTCCTACAAGTCATAAAAGGAACACTATGTCGGATAGTAACGTAGGATCAAACTTAGTCGTATGATAAGTAATACTAATACGCCATAACATGCGTTCTAACAATCCTCTTGGTTTAAGCTTAGGCTAAGTAAATCATAACCTAATTACCTTAAACTAAAGCTTCTAACAATCCTCTCAGTTTAAGCTTAGGCTA
>NW_020203369.1:14405-15155 GCF_001531365.2 Cynara cardunculus var. scolymus | reverse complement strand
GCTTCTAACAATCCTCTCAGTTTAAGCTTAGGCTAGGTAAATCTTAGCCTAATTACCTTAAACTAAAGCTTTGATACCAACTTGTAACACCCTCATTTTTGATCAAGAGAGATGTTACGTAATCTGAAACATTTTCTTAATAAATACACCAAAGTAATGGCTAATTGAAAACCATTTAAACTATTACAGCGGAAGTCTTTGAATCATCAAAATCTAACTTAAGTTCCAACCCACCTTCTCTAGGGGTTAGGTTACAAAAGATCATTACAGCGCATCTTAGACAAAAGACTAACATGCGATGATAATGAGCAACTCTCTAAGCATGTCCCTTGCCTTTATCCGTCCTCGAACTACCTGGGCCTGAGATACATACTATAGTCAGCTTATAAAGCTCAGTGAGTTCATGGTTTTCGTGTATAAAATCATTGTACGTCATACATTTCAACTTGTAAACCTTGTACCAAGTAGCATGCAATTTCTGAAAACATGCATCACTAAAAGGAATGAGATCTCATAAATTATCTGTCTGTAATGGGTCCTTTAGTCACAAACACGCCCTGGGTTGATACTTCATTCTCGATTGATCACCCATTTGTCCGGGTAGTGTTTTATACTGGTCGTGACTTATTAGTCACCAACACACCCTGGGTATCACAATCTTAACTTATCACCCACTTGTCCGGGTAGTGTTTTATACTGGTCGTGACTTACTGGTCAAATGCCCACCCTTAAGTCATCAAACTTTAGTAT
>NW_020203369.1:10218-11854 GCF_001531365.2 Cynara cardunculus var. scolymus | reverse complement strand
AAGTGATACAATTACTTAGCCATAAATTTTCTAAGTTTCCTAAACCAGAGCCTCTGGTTCTAAAGACCAGAGCCTCTGGCCATTTAGAATGACTTAAATTTATTGGCAAAATTTTATCTTTGTAACAAGAGCCCCTCCGGTTCAAAGCAAATACTTGGTATTTTTAACCAAGTCCTTTTTTCTCCCACCCAGAGCCTCTGGTTATATAGACCAGCGCCTCTGGACTCCAACACTTTGAGATATCAATGTCTCAATCCTTGGATTCTTGCATTCTCTCTCATTATTTCTTTCTCCTTAACCAACCAGAGCCTCTGGTTTCCCCATACTTCTTGTAATATTTTTTTCCCAACCAGAGCCTCTGGTTCCAAAGACCAGAGCCTCTGGTTTCCTCCTTTACTTGCTATATATTCTCTTCTTACAACCAGAGCCTCTGGTTCTAAAGACCAGAGCCTCTGGCTTTAGATTCTTTGAAAGCAAGTCTTAACCATTTCCCTTCATACTCCCTTTCATAGTTTTCCCAACCAGAACTTCTGGTTCTAAAGACCAGAGCCTCTGTATTCAAAGTCCTTGTCACCAGAGCCCCTCTGGTCTCAAAGACGATTCTTTTTCCTTGTTCATGATACTCATTACCTTCTCAACCAGAGCCTCTGGTTCCATAGACCAGAGCCTCTGTTTCAATGTCCTTGAGTTTTTAAAAAACCCATACACCCACAAACCATGCCTCTCAACCAGAGCCTCTGGTTTTAAAGACTAGAGCCTCTGGCTTTGTTTTCTTTGCAATCCTTACTTAGCCTATGCTTCTCTCAACCAAAGCCTCTATCTCCTAAACTTCTCAAATTTTATCTGTCTCCTAAACTTCTCAAATTTTTTCTAAGTGAAGGGGAATCTTTGATGCATCATTTGAGGGGGAGCAAAAGTTTACTTTTGTAACCTTGCATTTTCCATCCAGAGCTTCTGGTTCTACTATCCAGAGCCTCTGGTCCCATAAAATGCTATATTTTAATAGAATACCAGACCTCCTCTGGTTTTATAAAAATGGATTGTCATACTTCACCAGAGCCTCTGGTTTGTTAACCAAAGTCTCTACATCATGCAAATCCAACATCACTACTTGTCTTCATCGACATTACAACCAGAACTCCTCTGGTTCCACACCAACTTTGTCATGCATAACCAGAGCTCCTCTGGTTCCATGAAAATACGTTTTACAATAAAACTCATCTTAATTGAAAACCATTTTCAAGATTACACAAAATTGCAGCTTTTGTGACTAAAAACATTACAACAAGGGTTTTTAGAAGACCAAAACTTCGTAATTAATATTAATCTTACAATTAGATGAGATTTTGAATAATTTTTTTTTGGGAAACGTCTTCACCAAGATATTATTTGGAATGACTCTACATTTCAAATACCTCATGACGTCACTCAAACCACGCGCCTGACACCATACAGGCTGTCCCYCATGAGCCGTTTCAATATTTTCCCTCCCTTACCCCAGGCTGACACATGTCCACTACGTTAATGGCATGTCCTATCTGGACGGCTCACATTCATCCAATAAAACCCATTTCCATGATTATTATATTATAATAATCAAAGAAACGTTTCCCTTACCACTCCACCCCACTACCAC
>NW_020203369.1:7926-9009 GCF_001531365.2 Cynara cardunculus var. scolymus | reverse complement strand
GATTAAGCACGAGGCTTAGTGAGTTAAATGAACTTAAAAAAAAAGAATATAAACATTTTATATTTATATATATATATATATAAGAAAACAAACCGAAGACATAATTAATATGAGAAACCACTCTCCCATACACATCCCAAGGCATACCATAAACTCATTCTAAATATTAATTATAGCTTACATATTCACCCATCGTAAGAGTTCTGAAGATGTCAATCATAACAAACGTTTCAACATATCATATATCCACAATACATCAATCTTAATGCATAGGTCTAGCAGGGACCCACAATCATCATGTGGGTATGCCCGAGCCCCTATGCATAACCAAATAGAATACTAGTGACTAGCAAGGACCCGCCTTCATCTCCCGGGTATGCCCAAGTCCCGTACTCATGCCCCTCCGAACCATTGGACAATGAGTACAATATACGAATGTCTCTCCGGTTTCCCCCTCTTCACCCAAGCTGTTGACATCCACCGTTGCTTCCGGCATACCACACAAAGTAGTACCCGTACTCCCGGTATGACAAAGAAACCAAACAGGGGAAAAAACATAACCAGCAGAATTTGGATATGAAATTGACCCACAATATGGAGTAATCTCAAGCGAAAAAAAAAAACAACAACTACAACGTATATGGTTGACCAAAGACCAATCCAACAAACTAAAAGAACATCCAAATCATGTAAATATAGAAGATATACATATATACACATAATACAATATAACTTGAATAAACATTTAACTCACCAAGTTTTTTTTATCGTTACCAAACGAAAGCTAGATTGAAGGTTACGTCCCAAACTCATGTTTTACACACTAAGATACCTTCCAAAAGCATCAAACAAGCTCCAAATATCCCCTGGAGTATGTTCATTAAGTTTCATGAGCATTGGATGCATATAACTCAATTTAATCCCATGACTAGTTAACTTTCATACTTTAGTTTTTCTATTACAACACTGTGTTCTAGCCCTGTTTTACCCTATCTAACCTCAAAATTTCTCAATGACTTCTAAATATAAATTAAACTAGATTCAATTATCTTTCAAATGGCACTGGTCTCACCATTGCAGAAT
>NW_020203369.1:3070-7601 GCF_001531365.2 Cynara cardunculus var. scolymus | reverse complement strand
TATCATCCAAGCTACATAACTTGTTATACAACATTATATCATCAAACTAATTTCATATAAAACAGATTCTTAGCAAACCCTAACTCTAACCTCAAATTCACRTACTCAAATTGATAAAAGAATGAGATATACCTTTGAATCCTTGATTAATCCTTGAATAATCCTTACGATTGAAGTGATTTCACATACTAAATGTGTGAAATCGAACCTCAAAGTTTCTAGAAGTTAAGTGTGTGAAAATGGGGTGAAAAGTGAGTAAAATTCGTGTTTTACCCTAGTTGAACTCGTCTTGGGTCGGGTTGACCCGGCTGGGTTGACCCAATACCCATTTTGACCACTTAACAAAAAAAATCATAACTTTTGCTCGGATCTCCGTTTTCGATGAGGTTTTCGCCTACGCGTTCGGTACAAGATAATCTACAACTTACAATAAAAATATTTTATAAAAGATCTACCAATAAAAGCAGTTTTACAGATTTGTACATGTTATGTTTTTCTTTGTAATCTTGTCGTTTTTTGATTATGAGCTCAAAATCCCATAAAAATTTTCCGACACCTCCAACAACTCCTAATAGGTCCAAAACTTAGTTCCAAAGCTTAACATCCTATCAAAAACCTCCCGATTAAGTATTGTGCGCGTAGTTCACCGAAATAGTACCGTAATTGAAAAACTTGCATAAAATGCAATTTACGCGACTTTTTCGACTTCCGACACTTCTAACACTTTATATTAACTTACTCAAAGGTGTTCCAACCTTTAGATCACCATTTAGATCATCTGCTCAAGATTTGGGTAGATTTTTCCCATTTAGGCACTTTAGTTATCTACCCAATTTTCATTTAGGCAAAGTACTTCATATTTTGAACCCTCACGTCATCTAATTATGTCATTTGTGAGGTGTTAGCATCAATCTTACCTTCTACATCTCATTCCATCTATGAGTTCTACTTATAGATCACTAGTATACTTAACATTTTAGCAAAAAAAAATTTCAATTAACATGTAAAACATGCTTTAACATATAAGACATACTTAGAATTACTAGTTAAGCCTATTTAGGAGGGTGGATGTTATAACTATCTGCTGTACTCTTTCCCTGCTTCCTTGCTCTTTTCATTGGGGACGCGATGGTGCAACACGAACTACCTGCTGTGGAGTCTTTCACCCCAAACTACAAGATGCAAGGACATCTCCCAACACTATCGAAGGAAGGATACACCACAAACCGACCGCTGTCCCGGGCTATGCTCACTGTCATACCATCGACAAGTGAGATACGCCAATCCTATGAACGCTCCATGCTGTCCCAAGAACCGAGGGCAGCTACCCCGGAGCACTTAGAGCCGTCCCCCTCCAAGCGAGGGAGCACCTGCGTCATCTTCRTCGGATGATGAAGATGATGATGATGATGATGATGSTMGTGCTTCCCCCGGCCTTCACCAAAATATTCCYCACCCTACTACCCAAAGGGCAACCACATCTACTACCCCTGGCGATCAAAGCCAAAGGGGTATTGAAACAGGACGACCCAGTCCCACCCAAACCCCAGTCAGCCATCCAGAGGCCATTCTTCGGGCCTCTGGAGATGAACAAGCCGAGGAACCTCATATCCCATCACCCCTCTCTCAACAAAGATGTGATGAAGAAACAAGAGCCCCTTCGCCTCMGGGCTCGCCACAACCCCTCACACACACAGAAGCATTCGTTGCTTCTGACATTGATTCCATAGATCGTTCAGAGCGATCATCAATTCGTGCACCACTCCCCTCGGTATTTGATCTACCAAAAGGGACACACATCCGCTTCACTTACTCAGCCTCTGAAGCTGAAGAAGAGGAAGAGGATGTTCCAACATCACGAGATAGTTCTTCTCTCGAAGGCTATCAAGGACATGATGGAAGTCCCTCGAGGCCTACCTTCGCACAAGGCCAAGAGGGCGCCTCAGGAACAGAGGCCCAACCTGCAGCATCTGTTGCTGCAGGGGTTACCCCCATAGCTGATCTGGTCACAAAGGCTGAGTTCCAAGCCTATGTTGATACAGTGACGCGGTCCTTGGATGACCTTAAACTCCTCGTACAAGGGATTGTGGAAAACCAACCCTCACCCGATACCCCAGACCTCCACCAATCCCTTGCCATCCTCCAACGACACCTAAACCAAATAGATACCCAAACCCAAACCAACTCATCCCGCCTCCAAATCCTCTAACAAACAGTAACCCAACAACACAATAGCATATCATCCTTAGCCACCCAACGAAACCAAATCCTAATCCAATCCATAGCCACCCTCACGACTCAGGCAACTGAGGCCGATGAAAACTTAACCTACATCATTACCCAACTCCAAACCATCCTTCGCAATCTTCATCAACTACCATCCTCCATCACCTCCCAAATACCTCACCCTCAACCTTCATCCACCTCATCCATCGATGAAACCCTTGCCACCCTCACCACCCAAATGGCCACCACACAAACAACCCTCACCCAATTACTCGCCACTATACTTGCCCAAATCCCACCACAAACTCAAACACCACCTCCCTCTGCAGGCCCTTCCTATGAAGCAGCCTTCTCATCCTTCACTGCAGAGGTGAGGAATCTTCTTGCCAACCTTCCCCATCCTCCATCGTCTGCTACAACCTCTGTGCCACCTCCACCCTCTACAGGCACAGATTTTGCTACAGGAGCCGATCTACGGGCTCTGTCAAAGGCACTAATCTCATCATTCAATGAGATAAGTGCAAAATTTGCCGCTCGATCTGTTGAACCCACCACTGTGCTGAGGAAGAGTTTACAACAACAGCAAGAACGAACTAACACTCTCCTTCACACAATGTAACAAAGGCGCAATAAGTATCGGGTGTGCACTCTCGCTTCCCACATTCGAATGTGGAAAAAGAAGAACAGATCAAGAGTATCCTGCTCTTCTAGCCGCCCCCATAAACGACCCAGGCATGAAGACCAAGACCCGATAATCAAGGTCTTGGACCTCATAAGGGGGAGACAGAGGCGGAAGCTACACAACAAACAGGATCCGCTGCACCACAACAACAATCAGCACCACAACAACCACCATCAACCCAACAAACCCAACCAAGGGAACCAGAGGCCTTGCCCTCTGATGAAGAACAAAATATCCAAGTTCCCTCAGCCAAAATACCAGACCTCATCGTGTTGAGTTCATCAACCGATGAAGAACCAAAAACACCACCTACAGAAACAAACCAAACCCTCACTTCCTCACGCACAACAAACCTACCCTTAACCCCTTCTCCAACACCTCGACCCTTTACCCTTTCCTCACAACCAGAACCTACAAAAACCCAACCATCGCCTCAACGACCCCAAACCCCACCAAAAACCTCTCAACCACTTGAAACTGAACCATCCAAAGAAAACTCTCCCTCTACCCATACACAACCCCAAGCCGAAACACAGCCCTTAACCCAACAACCTATGGTGCGTGCGGACATCCCTTCTTCCTCGAGGCATCCTCCACAAGGCCTGGTAGATGAGATCATCCAGAACATGGAGTCGATGAGGAGACGTCCTCAATTGCTGCCCAGGGAACCAATCTTGATAGAAAATATCCAGCAGTACATGTATCAAGATTGCGATGAAAGTTTGTCAACCAACCCTCCAATCCTATCGCCAGAGTCAATGAACCTCCTACATCATCGATTTGTCAGACAAACCACTCAAGAACCTCGAGCTGTCTTTTCGAATAAAGGAATAAGGAGAGTCGTTGACTTGAAGATAAAGTCTTTTGCCAACAGAGCTATTCGATACATCGAGTTCAGCATGGAGAGAGCCCATGGCATCGTTAGCGTGTTCAATGAAAACGATCTTATCAACCTCAATCCATATGACTTGATTGAGTTATATGGCTACACAGCTCAAAGGCAAGATCATGGCATAAGGTTTGGAATGGCAAACCGAGCAATAGTGAAAGCAATGGAGTCCCTGGTAAAACTCAGAGCCAAAACAAATTTTGAAATTGCTTTTAGGCTAGTCATCAAGAGATTATCCTGTGCTCCTCCAAATGAAGATTTCCAGGGCATGCAGGAGATACGTTCTGCTTCAGTTCTTACTCAACCTAAACTCATACTTGTTTACAAGAATGAGTTTGGGGTTAAAAAGTTCTTCAGATTGACTGAAACCTTCAAGTATTCAACATATACACTTGAATGGTTTCAGAAAAACATTAGAGAAAGACTGGGCAAAAACCATGTGCCAAGGAAGAGGGAAGCCATCTCATACACGAGATATCAACCATCATTGCTCATCGAAGACTATTATTGCGCTTCAAAGAGATATACTCAGGTAGTTAGTGATGAGATGAAATTGTTTCTTATTTTGTCTTGATGTAATTTGTTTCCAGTATTGTAAAGAAATTTCATCATCCAATGAAAAATTGGAGTTTGATGTTTTTCTACTAGACTAGTGTATGTTCTTCACATATGTGTCTAGATTAGACTTTGTTTGTTATTTCATTACTTAGGGGGAGATTGTTAAACCCCACAAT
>NW_020203369.1:0-1220 GCF_001531365.2 Cynara cardunculus var. scolymus | reverse complement strand
TTTTGTTGTGGAGTTCTTGCTGATGAAAAGTTTTGAGTAATGCCTTCACTAAAGAGATAGTCATCAATTATGGCATTTTTGAATTCAGTCCCATTATCGCTATGAACCTTCACCAACTTTTGTTGTAGAAGGACTTGTAGTCTTTTCATCACTCCAATGAGTAGGTTTGGAACATCTGATTTCTTCTTTACGAATTCAACCCAAGTGTATCTGGAGTATTCATCGACCAATACCAGCATGTACTTCTTTCCAGAAAGGCTTTGAGTGGATATTAGTCCACAGAGGTCTATGTGAAGCATATCTAATGGTTTGGTGCAGGAGGTCTCTGACTTGGTTTTATGTGAGGCCCTTTTTAGTTTCCCCAATTCACATGCTGAGCACAGATGGTCTTTTTCGAATTTGAGAGCAGGAATTCCTTTGACCAGATTCTGYGTGGCTAGTTTTCTTAGCGCATCAAAGTTGAGGTGTGAGAATTTTTGATGCCATAGACAATTTTCATCGCTCTTATGAGACACAAGACAGAGGGTGTCCTGTTTCATAGAGGACTTAAAATCGAGAAGATAGAGGTTTCCTTCTCTCTTTGCTGTGATGATTGGGTTACCGGACTTTGTTTCTATTATGCAGAGACCTTTGCGAAATTTTACTTCAAGACCTCTGTCGCAGAACTGACTTATGCTTAATAGATTGTGCTTTAATCCTTCGACACAAGCCACTCTGCTGATTGAGACATTGCCTTTGATGAGAATGCCGTATCCCTTGATTGTACCCTTGCTGTTATCTCCAAAAGTCACAGAGCCTCCAGATTTTTCGATGATGGAGGATAGTTGACTTTTATCACCAGTCATGTGCCTGGAGCAACCTGAATCCATGTACCATGGTTGCACATGCTGGTCCTGCAAGACAAATTAAGGGGATTTAGGTACCCATTTCATAATGGGTCCTTGTTTGTGAGTAGGGGGTGTGGTACTCTTTTTGTCGCCCTTAGCCTTTGCGGGCTTGGGTTTCTTTGAATTTCCCTTACCTTTTGATTTGGGCTTTTTCATGTTTTCATTGGGTCCAACTTTATATCGGTAAATGTGTTGTGTGAAGGAACAGTGATGTGTCAACATGTGATTCCTCAGGTTTTGTAAAAGAGTTAGACATTGACAAAAATGATGCTTTGGTTGAGTTTGTCTAACATTCTTTTTATTCAATGAAAATGAAGAAGTAAATGAAGGTGA
>NW_020203368.1:10545-20720 GCF_001531365.2 Cynara cardunculus var. scolymus | reverse complement strand
ACAATTGGAATGGCTCCCTATGAGGCTTTATACGGACGTAAGTGTCGTACACCCTTGTGTTGGCGAGAGACGGGAGAGAAAGTTTTAGTTGGTCYCGAACTCRTTCAGATCACTCATGACAAAATTCAGATTATTCGCGAAAGAATGAGAGTTGCCAAGATCGTCAAAAGTCTTATGCAGATCGTCGTAAAAGGTCAATCGAGTTCTCGGTGGGTGATATGGTAATGGTGAAAGTTTCTCCTTGGCGAGGTGTACTTTGATTCCGAAAACAAGGTAAGTTAAGTCCACGATTTATTGGCTCGTTCAAAGTATTGGAGCGTAACGAAAAATAGGCTTATCGAATAGAGTTACCGAAGGAACTTACGGGGATACATGATGTGTTTCATGTCGGATACTTACGTAAATGCTTGGGTAAACATGAAGAGATGGTGCCCTTAGCCGAAGTCAAAGTAGTTGAGAAATTAAGATACATTGAAGAACCATAATCAATTCTGAACGAGAGAAAAGTGAAACTATGTAATAAGGAAGTAGACTTGGTATTGATCAAGTGGAAACACTATCAGGGACCAAATTGGACGTGGGAGCGTAAATATGAGATGAAGGCGAAATACCCATCTTTATTTCCACAACAGTGATTTCGGGGACAGAATCTTCAAAAGGAGGAGGTATTTGTAACATCCAATTTCTAATATGCCCAATTATTTGCTTAGTATATTTAATTATTGGGTTAAATAGACCTTATGATTTAGTGGGAGTTTGGGTCTGAAGTTTTAAAATTTTAATTCTTAAGAATATATTAGAGGAATGAAAAATATCACGTCAAATAGATACGTAAAACGGATTTTTTTGGGAGATTTTTTCTGGAATATTTTTGTTGGATGTTATACATTATCTATTTATGAATGTGTAGGCGAAAACCTCATAGAAAACGGAGATACGAGCGAAAAGTTATGAATAATTTAAGTGTTGATGGTCAAAATGGGTATCTAGCTGGACCAACCCGGCCCAACTCGAGTTTCAGCATTATAAATTGGATTTTTGACCCATTTTTCTTGTCATCTAAGTCCAGAACTCACACACACACTAAAGGTGCGATTTTCACACACAAAGGCATGATTCAACTCAAATCAAAGAGGAACTACAAGATCTTGGAAGGATTTGATCATCAAGTTAGGTATAATCTATTTTTTTGCACTTGTTCTTGGTTGACATTATTGTTTTATGGATTGCATGTTGAGATAGAGTTAGGGTTTCATAAGGGTTTGATCTTAAGTGTATAAAATGAGTGCATTTTAGTGTTTATAGCATGAAATGATCAATAGATTCAAGAGATTTTCAAGATTTATGCAAGTTCATCATATGAACTTTGACTTGATTAAGTCAATGATTTGGGAGATAATATAAATGATAAAATAAAGGTTGGATTTTGGTTGTTTATGTCAAATATGTTATATTAAGTTGAGATTCAAAAGTTGGAATAATTTGGAATCGAAATAGTTTGAGAAAAATGTTTGAAAATGAGAATTTTCGACTTTTGAATGCATTGAAAGTGTGCAGACTTTGAAAATCTGTATAAAATCGTAGAAAAATCCAAATGAGGTGAGGCCAATTTCCTTAGTTATATTTGAGTCTAGTTTATTTCTTATTTTATGATCACGACACGAATTCGAGCTTAAAATGGGCAAAACAGTTCTGCATGCAGCAGCTGTACATAGAAATTTAGGTAAAATGTTCAAATAAGATATGTGTATATCATGAGTTTCTTATATTGGTTGCTTATGAGATTTTGTACATTTACTCCAGGGGGCAATGAGGACATGTTTTGATACTTTGGAAGCAATCTAAGTGTGGTAGATTGGACTTGCTTTGTCAGCTCATTTGGAGCTTTTCGGTATTATACGGTTGCCCGGTGAGTTATATAGTTAATTGTTACATATTGATTTGAACATATATATTTTCAAATGAATGTTTTTGGTCTTGAATGGAGTCACACGATCTTGATTTGTCTTTGTTTTCGTCTCTTGAGTTAATTCGATATTACTATCTCGGTATATCGGTTTGCTTTCTGGATCCGGACTCGTTGTTTTGTTCCTTGAATTGTACGCCATAGTACGGGTACTACTTCGTGTGGTACACAGAAAGTTTATGGCGAAGTCAAGATCCCGGGTTGGACGGGTGAAACTTTCTACGGTTGTGAATACTTATTGCTCGAAGAGGAGGAAGAGCAATGAGTAGGGAACCTTGTCTCCTTGTTGTATTGAGCATCAATGATATGATATACTATGGTGATTTGAATATGGAATCCTATGATCTTAGCATCCGGTACGTAATTGTTCACTCGGTTTCTTGTAAGTCTCGGTTTGTATCTAGATGATGTCTTGAACTCTTTTATTGATAAGAGTTTATTATGTATGTTTATAAACATGTGCGGTATTGATATATAATACTTAACTATTTAACTCACTAAGCGTTGGCTTACCATTTAAGTGTCAACCTTTCTCAGGAAGGAAGACGGATAAATAGAAAGAATCCGTTGTTTGACTTGAAGATTTATCTGGGAACTTGAAGATATCGATCTTGCTTTTGGGTAAATAGTAGCTTATATATATAGTCTTGTCCTGTATTCTTTTGGCTACTTAATTTGGGTTGTAAGTAAAAATCCGTTATATCCGGTTTGGAATCGTGTTTTGGGTGGTTTTATCACTAAAATAGAATGGATATTTCGATGTTTTTCTGGAAATTAATATCCCATATTTTGAGGTTAAGTAATGTTATGCCCAGATTTGTGTGTTTCAAAGTGTTAGCCTGTGGTTCTTCATAATTTCTGGACCATTGCATCGACTCTGGACCAATGCAACCATTGCCTCTGGTTCAACCATTGCCTCTGGTCCTTCATAGTCTCGCCTCTGGTCCAACCATTGCCTCTGGTCCAACCATTGCCTTTGGTTCCACCATTGCCTCTGGTTCCACCATTGCCTCTGGTCCTTCATAGCCTCGCCTATGGTCCAACCATTGCCTCTGGTCCAACCATTGCTTCTGGTCCATCCATTGCCTCTGGTCCAACCATTGCCTCTGGTCCATCCATTGCCTCTGGTCTTCCTACTGACTTAGTCTTTTTAGTAGCATTTTCAGATTTTCCATCCTTGGCCCCGATTGCTTTGACAAAACTTTTAGAATAATTAGGATCAATTTTGGTCCCAATAATCAATAAATTATATTTTATTGGAGATTTTATAAAATTGGTAATTTGGGGTTTGCTTAAGCGAGATGTTACATATATGGTATCAGAGTTGTGGTTTGAGTGAACTGGATATCATTAATGATATTCAGACTCAAACTTAGGTATTGACATTGTATAGTTACTAGGTTATGATTATATGGGATATAGACCAATAGGAGAGACCTAGGATTTGTTGGACTACAAGGGATAGAATATTAGTTGACTTCTATATGTATTATAATTTCAGTGCGATGTCTGATCACGATGCATCTAGCAACGCGCCGGTTACTCAAGAAATTGGGGATGAAAACCTCAATCTTGAATGGAATGTCCAGGAAAATATGGACAATGACGATGAATCCCAACTATCACCTCGTACTGAGCGGTTATTTGTGATAACCGGACTTTGGTCATCACCCAAGGTAATTATTATGTGATTATCTGATTAAATGATAGGTATTTTGTGATGTTAAAAGTTTCGCCATGGAAGGGTGTCGTCAGATTTGGAAAAAAAGGGAAGCTTAGTCTGAGATATGTGGGGCCGTTCAGAATATATAAACGAATTGGGCCAATTGCATATCAGTTAGAGCTGCCAGAAGAACTAAGTTTGATTTACTACACTTTTCATGTGTCGAATCTGTGGAAATGTTTGGTTGATCCAAACCTAGCTGTACCGTTACCAGAAATTCAACTAGACAGTAAGATGAATTTTGTGGAAACACCAGAAGCTGTAATCGACAGAAAGATCTGGGTGTTGAGAAGCAAAGAAATAAGTCTGGTGAAAATTCAGTGGAAGTTTCACAAAGGACCAGAAGCAACATAGAAATTGGAATCAAAGATGCGATCAAAATACCCATGGCTTTTTGATTAAAGGAATTCCAGGACGGAATTCTTTTGAGAGGTGGATAATGTGATAACCGGACTCTGATCATCACCCAAGGTAATTATTATGTGATTATCTGATTAAATGATTACGTGATAGCATGATAAATTGTTATGTTTGATCATGCTGGTATATAAAAATTATGTGCATAATGTGATCATGTATATGTACATATGTGAAGGTATATATATACTTATATATATATATATATATAATATGTGTGCTTGAAGGTAAGTGTGTAAATATGTATATTTATATAAAAAAATATATATATATATATATATGTGTATACTTGGTGTATGTAAGCATACATATGGCGATGTAAGTTTGCTGACTTTCCTGAATTGGAAAGTATAAAAGGGGGCTTAGCCTCCATTCTCTTCTTCTGGTCTTTTGAAAAGTTGTGCAATTTAAAAAGAAGAGAAGTTGATCGGATATCTTGTCTGGAGAATCAAGATTTGATTTCAAGTGTCTGGTTTTAAAAGCCTACTAAGGTGAGTAGTTTCTAAAACTCTTTTGCATAAAAATTATTATTGGTTTCATATGAAGTTTGTTTGAATATGGATAGAAATCAATCTTTTTGCTCTTAAGTGTTTATCCGGATATTAAACCGGACAAGGTTTGACCGCATTACTTTAAATCGGACAAATGATGGACGATGTGTTGTCCGGACTATTTTAAATCGGAAAAAGGTTAATAGATGTATTGTCCGGATTATCTTAAATCGGTTAAGTGTTGATCGGGTTATGATTGGTAAGAAAAGTTATCTTCTTGAACTGAGAAGTAAGAATACGACCAAATAGTGGTCGGATTATTTTAAATCGGCTAAGTAATGAGCGGGGTATTGACCAGACATGTTATCCGGACAAAGATGGTTTATATTCTAAGTAATAATCGTTCAAGCTTTATGCGGAGTATTGACCGGATTTATTATCCGGACAAACTTGGAATTTGTTCAAGTGTTAAATCGGACAAAGCTTAGGCTGTGTTGTCCGGATAGTTGACCGGATTTGAAGTCCGGCTAATTCAAGATTGACCGGATTTGATTTAATGTTGTGTTTTTGATGAAAAATGTTATTTTATCATAAAAAGAAAATTTTGAAATAAATAATTTTGGATTAATAATAATTCCAATGGCTGCGGTATATTTGGAATTGTTTTATGAAAAGTTTTAATGAGGAAATAAGGGTGACATATCAAGGAGAGGTGTACCATGGAATAAGGGTGGCATATCAAGGAGAGGTGTACCATGGGATAAGGGTGGCATATCAAGGAGAGGTGTACCTTTAGATATAAGGGTGGCAATTGCATGTGTGTTGTACGATATAACTCATTCTATTATATTCTTTAAGATTACCGTGGTCCAGAGTCTTTATTTCTTTGTGACTTAAAGATTTAAGATCAAGGTTCTTATTGGAAATCATAGTTTGGATGTTATTGAGGAGAAAATGTCAGGTTTGGCCTGAAGCTTTATATAACCTTGTTTGATTAATAAAAGGTTTAAAAGTGGCATTATGTGGAACCTGATTGGTCCAGAGTGTTGAATAAGCGGAATGCTTTGCTTGATAAATGGAAAAGATCTGGTATTACGTTTCTATTTATTCATATATTTGTTATATATATTAAATGATATTTTCCCTAAAGATTTTGGTGATTTTCACCCTGCAATAACATAAATAGGGTATCTCACTAGACCTTTCGGTCTAACCCTCGTTTTTTGATTTAAATTATGTGTTGCAGGAGGTTCGAACTGTAAGGTAAAGGGAAAAGTTTAATATGTTCCTTTATGCGCTTTTGCTTGAAGATTTGTTTTGATTAATTAGTACAAGAAATGTATTTCGAAATTTTTGGACCTTGTATCTGGTCATGTTATATTCTTGTACTAAGGGACCTGAATGGAATGATATCATGTATTTCTTTTGTATGAAATATATGTTACATGCAATGTGTGGAGTGGGGCGCTACAGAATGGTATCAGATCCTGAGTTTAAGGGATTTAGGTATTTAACAGCATGATACCTAGACTTAAACTGTTTTATTGCATGCTAAGGGTCCCGGACATAGTTAGCACCATTGGAGATAAATATGATGGGTTAAAAGAACAGTGTGTAAGGTAAATTTTAATTACATCTGGCCAGTGTAATTATGAATTTACAGGTACACATCTGAACTTGAATAGTTCATTATATTTGGAAATGTGAATACGTGATTATTAACACTAAACTTTGCAGATGTCTAGTCAAACTAGAAGATCTGAAAGAGTGGCTCGTCCAGAATCTGAGGAAAGGAAAGAAACACCCGTAAATCTACCAACTAGCATGTCTGGAAATAGAGGTCGGGGAAGAACAAGGGGACGAGGCAGAGGAAGAAGCCAGTCCCAGGGAAGGGGTCGGACCGAAATACATTTTGAACATGAGGAATCCAACTCTGGGAATGTTCAAGAAAGGTCGGTGCCACATCCTGAATATATAACTACAGATATGTTGGCAGAGGAAATGGGGAAATTGCGGGAAACTCTGACGTCCATCTTGGGAATACCGGCTAGAGTGGAAACAGAAAGAGTAGAAGTTTATCCCTCTGCTCCAATCACTCTAAATAAAGAAGGAGATATTAAGATGTTTTTGGCATGCAAACCACCAACCTTTTCTAGGGAGAGAGATCCAGTAAAAGCAATGTGCTGGATTAAGGAAATGGAATATGTGTTCAACACCATTCAGTGTCCGAAAACAGATAAAGTTCGATTTGCTTTTTCTGTATTAAAATCAAATGCTTTATTTTGGTGGGAAGTTGAATCGTCTACCAGAACGGATGTTTTACAGACTCTGTCTTGGGTAGAATTTGTGGATAGATTTAAAAATCAATTCTGTCCTAAAACACCAGTAAGACAAATGGAGGAAGATTTTCTGAAGTTAGAGCAATGGAATGGAACAGTTCGAGAGTATACCGAAAGATTCATTAAATACTCTCATTTTGCCGAACATTGTGTTTCGACTGAATCCAGGAAAATAGAAAGGTTTATTTGGGGTCTGAAACCCTCAATCAGAGAGTTTGTTATTGCTATGAACCCCAATACCTTTCCACTAACAGTAGATGCAGCTGAGGTGACTGAACAAAATAAGAATAGACAATCGGAAGGAAAAATTACGGAGAAAAGAAAATGGGGGGGACCTTCATCTTTTTGAGGGCCGAAAACTGTTAGATATGATAACAGATCTGAACAGAAGATCAGTGAAAAAGTCTGCTCACAATGCCGACAGGTTCATCAGGGAGAATGCAAGATGGACCTAAGTAAATGTTATAAGTGCGGTGAGGCAGGTCATTTATCTAGAAATTGCCCAGCTAACCTAAGGTGTTTTAATTACAATTCTCCGGATCATATTCGACCAAATTGTCCATTGTTAAGAACTCCGCAGTTAACAATGGGGAGTAATGCGTCGGGTACTCGGGGAAAGCCTACTGTAAACAGAGGAAGGAGGGGCGCGGGGACGATCCTTCCAGATGACTAAGAACGAGGCAGAAGCATCACCGGATGTAGTAACAGGTACATTCCTTCTGAATTCAATACGTGCTAAGGTGTTATTTGACTCTGGTGCAAACTTTTCGTTCGTATCACCATTTTTTGCTCAAACTGCATGTCTGAATTCTGTACTACTTGGTGATGAATTAGTAGTTGATACTGCTAATAGTCAGGAAACTGTTACTAAAGTATTCAATAACTGTATTATTGTTATTGAGGACTGTGAACTTCCGATTCGGTTATTTCCTATGCCAATGAAAGAATTTGACATAGTAATGGTTATGGACTGGTTGGCAAAGTATCAGGCTAGCAATGTTTGTAATCAGAAAATAATCAGAATCATTCTGCCAGACCAGAGAACAGTTGTTATTTATGGTGATCGTCAGAATCATCATATCAATATTTTATCAGTAATGAAAACTCAGAAAAGTATTCGAAAGAAGTGCCAAGGATGTTTGGCATATGTAATTGATTTGAAGAAAGAGAAGAGAAAAGAGGAATCGATTCCGATTGTTAGTGAATATCCAGAAGTCTTTCCAGAAGACTTATATGGACTACCACCAGATAGAGTCATTGAATTCCGAATCGACCTCGTACCAGGAGCTACACCAGTAGCAAAGGCACCATACCGTTTAGCTCCATCTGAGTTGAAAGAATTGGTGGCACAATTGAAAGATTTAACTGATAAGGGATTTATTAGGCCTAGCACTTCGCCCTGGGGTGCTCCGGTCTTATTCGTTAAGAAGAAAGATGGGTCTATGCGAATGTGTATAGACTATCATGAACTGAATAAGTTGACAATTAAAAACAAATATCCTTTACCAAGGATTGATGATTTGTTTGATCAATTGGTGGGAGCAAGTTATTTCTCCAAAATCRATTTGAGGTCAGGATATCATCAACTTAAGGTCAGGGAAGAAGATGTTGCCACAACAGCATTCAAAACAAGCTACGGGCATCACGAATTCTTAGTTATGCCATTCGGCTTAACTAATGCACCTGCAGCTTTTATGGATTTGATGAATAGGGTATGTAAGGAATATCTTGATAAATTCGTTATTGTATTTATCGATGATATTCTTATATACTCTAAGACTGAAGAAGAACATGCAAAACATCTTCGTTTGATACTGGAATTATTGAAGAAAGAAAAGTTGTATGCCAAATTGTCCAAGTGTGAGTTCTGGCTAAGAGAAGTTCAATTTTTGGGTCATGTTATCTCAGAAGCCGGGGTACAAGTAGATCCAGTAAAAATAGAAGTAGTTGAAAAATGAAAAGCTCCAAAGACTCCGTCTGAAGTCTGTAGCTTTTTAGGTTTGGTAGGTTACTATCGTAAGTTTATTCAGGACTTCTCCAAGATAGCCGTGCCAATAACTAAATTGACTCGGAAGAATGTTAAATTCCAGTGGAGAGCCTACCACTATTTTATCGATGTCGTGCCTAGTAGGTTCAGAGCCTAACTCGGCAGAGGGATCGAGTGAAGACTTTGGGCGTTGTAGACCCGCAATCTCTGTGAATCTCTCGTATGCCTCTGAAGCATAACTTGGTTGTTCACTCATGTGTGGAGGGGCAACGGATGCCTCTTTTTGAAGTGTCGAGTCCTTGGGCGAATGGACCCTTATTGTAAAACCACCATCCTTTTGAGAGGATGTTGGAGTAGATTGAGGTTCCTGGACTGTGCATTCGACAGAGGATGAAAGAATGTCCTATGCAAGGTTTGCTGGTTTAGGGCTCAGCGTGTGCATGCTTTTTTTCAATAAGGTTTCCCTCTAGAACAGGGTCCCTAGTAATGTGGGTTGCACTAGGAGGGGGGGCTTGGGTGTGTGCCTTCGGCATCTTTTTCGCCCTCATCTAACTCCAATTCTTCGTCGTCGTCTAGTACGACTTCTGTCCCCAAATCTGCCACCTCTGTGGGCACTGTAAACCCTTGTTGGAGGTCGAAGATTACATCGTGAATTTGCTCTATTGGGGACTCTACTTGAACAGTCTTGCGCAACCTTCTGCGCTTAGGAGCAGCCTCTGCTGGGCTTTCTTGGATTGCAGCCTCTGTGACCTCAACCTCTGCGGGTTGGGCCTTCTTCGATTTCTTCTTTTTCGGCTTTTGCAGAGGACTGCTTGGACCCTCTTCTTCTGCAGGTCTATTCTTCCCTTTCCTTTTCTCAGAAGAATCGACATCCTTCTAAGTCTTCTTTGTCTTCTTTTGCTTTTGTGGGGGACTAACTACTTTTGGTCTTTCCTCACTCATCTCCCTAGCCTCTRCAGGCTCCTCCCTTCTTCCCTCAACCCTCATTTTTTGCACTCTCTCTCCTATAGGGATACCTATGCGTGGAGGGGTTTCAGGCACCTGGTCTGGCCACCTGTATCCACGTCTATACGCTTTCCTATCTCCTCTGCTAAGGTATTTGAGCATGGCTTTTGATAGTGGCAATGGGCTTCTGTACCCTAGCTCATGCTATGTGGGGTGGAACTCCTTCATTTGATACAATCGTGTGTTTGGCTCTGCAGAGGGCAACTTCTCTGCTATCATATCTCCAAAGACCAAGCCAAATAACCTC
>NW_020203368.1:0-6995 GCF_001531365.2 Cynara cardunculus var. scolymus | reverse complement strand
TCATGAGGTATTTCCATGATTAACAACCTTTTGCATTTGCTTCCCAAATCAACCAATATCTTGTCTTCATCGCTCCAGTTAGCAATAAGTCTTGGCTCATAATGCTCAGGAACTTTAGGGGTTGTACCAGTAGCTGGAACTCTTGGAATCAAATTCATTGACACATATGGAGGATTGTAGAGAAATTCACAAATTCAGGGGTGAATTCCCTCCAAAAAGTTGATCATGCGCACTTTCCATTGCGGATATTCCTCACGGATAAGCATGGGAGGCTTTGATTGAGATCCAGTACTCATGAACGAGGTATTAGCCATGTTCGCCATTGAAATTTGAAAAAGAAAAATAAGAACAAGATGAAAATTGATTTAACATATAGTGAAATAGGGATAAATGAGATAAATGAAAGAGAGTGAAATAGGGATAAATGAGATAAATGAGTAGCTGGTGGGGTTGTGACAAGAATTGACCTGAGCTTTGCCTTTTTCAATATCAGTCTCCAAAAAATCGAGAACTAATAAATTATGTGGTATGCCCGGATTTTAGAAGTTTAGAACAGGATTCTCATTTTCTTTTAATCCTGACACAACTCTCGTCAATTCTTTTAGCTCACAACAACTACCCCTCTCTTTTTCATTTTAGTCTCAGCACACAAGCCCTTTTGTATTTAAGCTCACTAAGATATGGTTGTCCTCTTGGGTAGGTCTGACGGTTTTGACATTCCATAGAGGTATTTCTGATAAGCACTCAATCCCTCCTAAAATAGTATGCTCAGTTGATCACAATGGTTGATCAAAATATTATTTCTTTAAAGCACAATGATCAGATAAACAATTGATCAACAAATTTGGCTTTAATCACAATTAACGAAAGAATGATGCGACAACGATCAGATTATTTGGTATATGAGAGAAATGAATGAAGATCTGTAAGACCAAGTTTACAGATTCTGATATTCAAAAAAATATTGAAAGTATATCAATCAAAGAAAAAAATATCAGAAGACAACATTTGAATACAAACGAGTGTATTATCACCGAAAATGATTTCTGTATAAGAGATGTGATAATAACAGTTTGAAGAATAGCTGAAACAGGTATTGGAGTTATGTACGACGAGAAATCACACAAGTAAAATCTCAGGAAATACATGTTCAGAAAATATACTCGTTACAAAAAAAATCATTTTCCAAAAACATTTATTGAACTTTCTAGGGACTCCCTCTAGAAAGTAGATTATATAAATGATTCAGTTAAGCTCAAAAAAATTAAAAAGAATAAGGAAAACATTTTAAGCACAGGTTCTAAACTGAGTATTTAAAAACCACACTCGGTAAAGCACGGGTCCTGAACTGAAATGTTCAGAAGCCTCGTTTGGAATAAATTACAACTCCCCCTGCATTGGTGTATCACTGAAAGATATTCTGATCAGCACAAAATTGACACACCTGCAAAACCAGATTAAGTAGATTTTGGTACCCAAATGAATTTGGGTCCTATTATATTAGTATCGGGTTGGGGTATGTTGAAATTTCCAAAACATTTATTTCTATAAGATATTTTCTTTTCAGGATGATTATATACATAATATGATCTATGCCAGTTATTATAATCATACCTGTTCTTACCTTTCCAACTGTTCTGATAGCTGTTATCTCCATGCAAGTTATTGAACCTTTTGTTATTGACAAAATTATTGGTTCTGCATGTTGAGCACATAATTCTTCTCTAGCTAAGATTGGTCAGATCCTTAGTGGATCTCACAATGCAAGGAAGAACAAAGTTAGTAACAACAGGTGTATGAGATAAAACAGAATAAGCTTTATTAACCCAAATGCTTTTACCTTTGAATGATAATTGGGTGATCCAATGACATACCCTTGATTATATTGATTAGAAGAACGAGAATAGTTCTTAGAAACAGTAGATTTAGGACTACTTGAATAACT
Organism: Cynara cardunculus var. scolymus; assembly: GCF_001531365.2. NCBI lineage: Eukaryota > Viridiplantae > Streptophyta > Magnoliopsida > Asterales > Asteraceae > Cynara > Cynara cardunculus. Next base: position 5,050 of record NW_020203368.1, on the reverse strand, counting down.
CTTCGATTTGGAACAGTCATAAAAGCTAGTTTTACACTGTGATTGAGAACCAGTTAGGCTTTTAGCACACGAAAAGTCTTTGACTTTTTGTAAGAGCTGGTCTCTTTCAGCAGTAACTAAATCAAATTTAATTTTAAGTTCAGTTCTCATCTTCATCTCAGTTTCAAGGTCTGTCTTTATATCCTACAATTTGCTTGTAGTGTCCAAGAGTTTACCTTCTAACTCCTTCTGAAGCATTTCAAAATTTCTCTTCTGATTTATCAACTCTTGTTTCTCTTCATCTGAGCTGCTCTTGTCATTCTCCGAGGCGATGTCAAGCCACTTTTTCTTATTTGCAAGCTCTTTAGCAATTGTTGTATACTTCTTTGAAGTATTTCTTTTCTCAAGAGAAAATTGCTTTTTCTCTTCGTCTAAAGCCTTGTGCTTTAGATCAATGCTTTCGGAAAATTTCTGTAATTTAGTCTGACAGTCTTCGGAGATGTCTTTCTTTTCTTTATCATTCTTGGCTCGTTCCAAGATGATTAGCTGCCCAAAATCCGAGATTTACTTTAACAACATTTTTGCGTTCAGCTCGAAAGAGTTTATCTTATTCTCATAAGATGCACGTTCAGCCCCAAATTTTCTTTCAAATTCAATACATCTCCTCTTCTCTTTCTCAAAGTTATTCCTTTCAGCATTAAAATTCTTCTCCATTTCTAAAACCTTTTCTTTCTCTAGGTTTAGAAGCTTTCTTAGTTCAATCAAATCACTCTTAGACTTATGAAACTTCTCAGTTAAATCCTCTGTCTCTGAATTATTCCTTGGAGTAGGTAATTCATTTCTTACCTTTTGAAGTTGAATAAACAAATCTTTGTTAGCTTTACTCCAAATTTTCAGATCATCATCATTATTCTTTCTGACAGAGTGGAGAGTGTTTTCTAACTTTTCAATCTTGTATATAAAATCATTTTCAATACGTTCACATTGTTCTTTATGCTCCCTTTTCAAATCTTTAATGAACTCCACATTCCCATGATTTTCATAAAACATATTATGATATTTCTCCTTATAACTCTGTAAGCTCTTTTCCACCTCTGTTATTTTCTCTTTCAAAACTTTATTTTCTCTCTCACATGAAACTGCCATTTAAAAAAAATAAGATTGATCAGATATAGGATCTATGCAGTGAAATCAGTAAAAGAAACCAAGAACAGTTAAGCCCAAACACACAAACATGAAAAAAAATACAAAAACTGATGAGAAATCAAAAAGTCGACGAAAAACTGTCAAAAATCAGTAAAAACAATCAAAAACTGTTGAAAACAGTTAAAAACTGTTAAAACAGTTAAATCAGTTAAAACTGATGTAAAAAAGATTATGCAATGGAGAATAGTTCAAAAATTCTCAAACAGTTAACACATAACAAAAAACAGATAAAAATGATCTAAAAAAAATACAATCTAAACAAAAATTTAAAACTCAAATACAAAAACACAACAATTATAAGCCCAAAAAAATAAATGTCCAAGACCAAAACACAACCCATATAAACAACAAAATTGACTGCCTTTAGACCCAAAAACACTTTTCCTCCTTCGCTTTTGACTGCAATATGCTCTTAGTATCCACTTCCTCTTAGTATGCTCTGTATGTTGTACTGCATGATCAACTAAATCACCTGTTGTACGTTGCTAAACCTTCCAATCTTGTGTAATGAACAGACCTGCAGAAACAATATGTATGTAATAAGTGATTTTGGAATCTGGAAAGATGGAGCAATAATTGTGAATCCCAAGTTGCTGTCGATTAAAGTAAGAAAGGTTCTGCTAGTTAGTGCACAGTCTTCTTATCAGCTTACTTCTCAGCCTAAATTGCTTACTTGATAACGTGAAGTCCAAAATTCATACAAATATGATATCAATCTTCAAGAACACGATGAATGTAAGAATAGAAAGAATAGATCACCAAAAGTAATTTTGTTGATTGAGAAAGAGAATTACAGCTCTAAATCTGATTACAATCTGCTAATGACTTGATAATGACAATTACAAAGGAAAATACTATTTATACTAAGGAAGTAATAAAGCTACTCTATTATAAAAGCATGATAGAAATGGAGAAACTTGAATACAACAATAATGCTCATTCTCAAACCCAACATTCTCCCCCTTTGGATTCAAGTTTGGACTCTTGTAAATTGTCTTTCTAAGTCCAAGAATTTTCTCTAACCTCCTTAGAGCGTTCCTGTACTGAATCTTCTCCTCGAGCAGATTTATAGCATTGACCAACATATATCTTTCTTTGGAACTCATTCTCTCTGACTCTGCAGCTCTGTCGTTGTTCACCATTTTCAAATCAAGCGCCCGTCTTACCAACCTTATCGTACCATCTGAATACTTGTTCAACTCACTGAATCTCATAAATTTCTTCACTTGAAGCTGAGCAAAATATATGACTCCGAACTCTAGCTTTTTGAGAATCATGTAAACAGGATAAGCATCAATATCTTCTAAGTCTTGATTAGGTCTTTTCAAGTTGATGATTCTTTGATTGTCTTCGAGACCCATTTCAACATCTATGACCATAGCCAGTTTTACATGACACCGCATAAATCTTTTAATAGCATCAAGAGTAATCATTTGCTCCCTCCTTCCTGTTAGTCATGTTTCTGATCTTGAAATACATATACTCTAAATCTTCCAAATATAAGCTTGAAAACTCGGCTTCACTGAATCTCCAAATTTGTCCATCCTGTCTAGTCACAGTAAAGACAGGATACCATATTCTCAGAAGTCTTTGAGCATCGATTTGCTTAATGGTAACAACCCGATGCTTGGTACGAACTTCACTAATAGGTAGGCGCTTAGCTTTCAAAAGGTGTTTGTATTCTAAACGATAATCTTTGGTTTGCCGATGAATACCAAGGACTTTATCACCGCTCAGAACCTTACGATGACGGATAAAAATTCCAAAGTAGATATCTTCCAAGTACGGCCTCTCAGATCCTTTCTCTATCGTAACCTGGAAAATTTGCTCGGATGTGAAATGGTACATAATTCTTTATGAAAATTTCTGTAGGATCAACATGTTCTCTAGGAGCAGAGATGTCTGATACACCAGTTGCATCTGCAGTGGAAGATTCTGGAATAATCTGACGGTCATCTTGAAAAGGAAAAGCTGAATCTTCATCATTTATATCAGCTTCAAAATCAAAGTAAATCCTAGTTGACTCGTCAATGTTGTCAATGTCCTCTCCAAAATCTTGCTCTCCACCCTACATTGGCAGACAAGTCCAATAACAACCTTGTCCCTACTGTGGAGTCCGCCGGCTTTTCAACTATTGGCTCGATCATAGAACTTGTCTCCATTTCTTCTTCATCTTCTATAACAATAGACTCAATTATTCTTTCCCGAACAGACTCCGGGGCAGAAGCTTTAGCAATTACGTCTTGAGCATATGGCTCATTTTCAACCCTTGCAGCTTGTTCAGAAGTCTCAGCCAATCTCGGTCTCTTCCTCTCCCCCTCATGATGATCTGGATCATCCAAATCATCATGCCTTCTTTTATGAGAGATGGCCTGAGATCTGCAAGTTTCTTCTAAGATAGACACCCGTTCAACAAGGGCATCCATTGAAGTTTTAAGATCTTGGGTTTTGGATGTGATTAACTTGCTAACTTTTGTGAAGCTAGAAGTAACCACATCTAGAAAAGTCAAAAACTCTGAGCCTCTAACGAAAGGGTTAATATTCAATTGTTGTCTTAAGAGCCCAACCAAGTCTGCATCTTCAGCGTCAGGATTTTGAGATCCCATCAATTTTGTGTACAACAGCAATTTAAGTTCATCCACCGTTTGTTCTTGTACCGATGGCTCAGGTACATGTGGTGGTGATGGCGCAGATGGTTGCTCTTCTTCTACCGTTTCTTTCCCCTTCAGAAGTCTTTTCAGACTTGCAATCTGTGCATCCATATTTTCTTGAACAACCTTTATGGCACCGTCCAGATATTTTTGTGACACAAAGTCTAGTAAACTCACACCTGGATCACTTAGATTACTAGTTGAAATAACAGTTGAATAAACTGTTGTGCCTATGTTCAATGTTGGCATGATAGTAGCATTGGTAGGACTTCTGACATGTCCTTGTGAAATGTCAAATGACACCACTTTGGTCGTTCCAGCAAGTTTAGTAAGAATTGCACTTGGAGCAACATATGCTCTAGACTCGTGTGTACCTATGTGTATCGGCGCTAGACTCGAGGTGCACAGAATCGATGTCGTAGGCTAGGGCAGTGACCTACTTGTTTCAATAACTACGTTCTCCAAATGAGAAGTAGTTAGCGAATGTGCTATATCCTCGTGTTCAATTGAAACAACTGGTTGTTGAGAACCAGTTGAGTGAATGGGTGGGGTGTGCATTTGCATAACTGGGCTAGCTATGTCTTGTTCAATACCAACATTCAATGAATGAATGTCAGTAGTAGATGTGGGTGCCCGGCTATGTGTTTCGGCTAGGTAAGGAGCTTGATATTCATTTTGTGATCCACTCATACCCTCTCCATATTCTTCTTCGTCCCTTTCACTCATTCTCTCTTCATTTTCAACTGAAACTCCCTCATCTCCTTCTCCATAGAAATGTCTTGAAGAATACAGTCATAATCATCATATTCTTCAACATTGAACGACAAAGAATTTAGACTCGGACAAGAATGTGGAGCTGAAAATTCTAAAAAAATGTCATTTATATCATCAACCAGTGCTCCAATTGGAATATTCTGTGAAGGAATTATTTGAGCACGGTCGTCCGCTCCATCATCATTATTATCACCATCATCATGATCACCAGAAACTGCCTCATTGTCGGTTTCAGTATCTTCCGAACTTGAAGAAGAAGTACTGTCAGATGAAGTACTTTGCCGATCAGACGCTCCCCCCTCCTGTTCCCCCCTCTCTAATTCTTTGTCCCTCAGCACACTTCCCTGTTCAGGTAACCCCTGTTCCTGAACTCTCTCTTCTATCTCTAACTCCTCTCTCACAATTGAGGCATGGGGTGATCCTTGGGCAAGTTCAACCGG
>NW_020203367.1:18413-20766 GCF_001531365.2 Cynara cardunculus var. scolymus | reverse complement strand
TTAAATTAATTGTTAAAAATAAAAAATGATGTCATTTTTAACATTAAAAAAATTATTTACTTCTTGTATCCTTATTTAAGGATGACACATAAGTCAACATTTTAAATCTCGAAAGTTAGTAGAGAAATTGGCGCTTTTAATCACAATGAACAATCAATTGTAATTTACAATAACGTCAATTGTAAATGGGGCCAAGTCAAAGATATCCGGTTTGCCATTACAACCAATCCCAATTCTATGGCGTCATCCACCATTTTCCAACGCGCCCATGGCCAAGTGGTCCTTAAAATGAACAATCAGAATATGCATCAATAAACTACAGAGACCAAAAGCGTAATTTACAGTCAAATTAATTGTGATTCATATCTTGAAAGCTAGATAATGATCTTAGCTAAAGCAACTTTTTTAAAAAGAAATTTATTAAATATGATTAATATGAGATGATTATATATTAAAATTTGTTGGTTAGAACAAATAATTTTTTTGTTATGTAAAAAAACATATTTTAAAACTTAAATTATTATGAGACATCATTAAATTGAATTATCAAATAATTATAAATAAGTTATAAAAATTAAATTGATATAATATTCTAAAAAAATATTAAATTGAATCTCTAAATGCTTGTTTGTTAACAGTTTAATGAGTTTAATGAGACTATCTGTTTATTCGACAGTTATATATGATCATTTATGCAGATAGTCAAGTCTTTTCTAAACATATCCCTTCCAATTTAAAAAAACACGCTCCTTTCATCAATAAAAGAAACTCTTCCAAACAAAAACATTCTCAATCTATATAGATTTGTTAATCGACACAAAACTTAATGAAAAATCAACCAAACAGTCTCTAATTAACTATCCTAATAAATTACTTTATAGCAACAACAAAATATATGTCCTATGTAAAAACATTATAATAGATTTACAGGATGTTTTATATGATAGTTTTGAATGGATAATAGATTAAAATGATCTGTTAGCTATTGAGTCAAATCATGATGTATTTAGTTGGATTATAAATTGAATCAGATTGCCACCCAATACAAATCTAAGACTGCTAGAAAGGTATTCTTGCAATGCARCGAGATACATCTCAACTTTAACGTTTCGTTTTATTTTGTCCTCTGTCGATGTTATAATACAATTTTATGTGGTTTCGAGAAAAAGATAATGTTTTTATTTTTGAATAAAATATAAATTTGAAGATATCTTAAATTTTATAATCATATATCGACATCAGTATCAAATTAACTATTTAAAAATTCTTTTTTTGTTCTGTAATTTCTTTAATTCAATTTTTTATTGTAATTTAATTTAGGTTCAATAACGAAGTGATTTATTTTTGATTTAATAATATAATTTTTGATAAATATAATAATTAAATATTCTGTTATAATATATTGATTATCTTAATTATATTTTAGATTTTTTATATTTAAAATGAAATGTTTATCCAATATTTGATTATGTTTATCTGCAGTTAGTTACACGGATTCAAGCATGGGGTTTTAATAAGTTGTACTTACGCATTATTTACWTGTAATATTGAATTTTAARTAATATGCATCAATAAACAGTACTTAATATACAAAAGATAGTTTTTAAGAGTTTTTCTCAAATGTTTTATAATATAATATAGATAACTAAAATAATTATATCTCARATTAACCCATCTATTTGCTCATTGTACCGGTCATGATTATCATGCAACATTCATCCAAACCAAAGGGTTTTTGGCCTAGCGGTATCGTAGCCCTTGGCTTTTTAGGAGGTCAGGGCTTCAAACCTCACCATAGGTGAGGAGGGTGTGTGAGTTTATTTGTTGCATTTGCCGTATATAAATATTATATATACTTCAAAAAAAAAACATTCATCCAAGTAAATCACCTTTTATTTCCCCTATCGTTTATTGAAAATTTCTATTTTCATCTTTCTAGTTTTAAAATTATGATTTTCATCCCTATGATTTATAAGTCATTATCTTTCTTGTTCTTATGCTTTTTTCGTTCCCATAACTTACAATTCATTTCTAATTTAGTCCTTCATACTTAAAAGTAGTGTTTTAACCTTATGGACGGAAATAGAAATAAATTAGAAATCATAAAAACGAAAATACAAATTAAAAAGTATAGGGATGAAATCCGATTTTTTAACAAACTATGGAGACTAAAAACGTAAACTCAAACACAAAAACATTCTCACGACATCTTACTTTGCTTCCTTTTCTATGACTGGGCCCAAACACGGAAAACCTTATGCTTTTTTTGGTTCCTATAATTGTTTTGCTTAAATGAATTGTCAAAAATTAAAAATGTTGTCATTTTCATGTAAATACTTTTTAACATTAAAAA
>NW_020203367.1:2618-18208 GCF_001531365.2 Cynara cardunculus var. scolymus | reverse complement strand
AAATTAATTATAAATTAAATTGATTAATAATTAAAATCAACTATAAATTAAATTAACTAATAACTAATAATTAAAATTAGTTAATAATTAAAAAACGATATTAATTACTAACAATTAATATTAATTAGGGGCATAATTGAAAAAAGTGGTAATAAGCTCCTCATAAGTTATTCTCAACTAGCTTTTCAATGAGCTAGCTTATAAGTCAACTTACATTTATCCAAACGTGTACTCAGAAAATAAGCTAGCTTACATTTGCCAAACAATGCCTAAATGACACCAACCACTTCACAACAAATTGAGGTTAATGAAATCGAGCCCTAGACGACCAAGCCATCATCATGAATCGACTCTATTTTCTATTAGTTCTCACCATTCTGAATACTTCATTGATGACCGTTGGAACTTGATTGATCTTCATCCTTGCTATTTCGTCTAGTAGGTGTTGTTGCTTATCTTTATAGAAATTTTAGAAGGCATGGACGGAACATATTTTACTTCAATTTCCGTTTTAAGAAACATACTTTCAAATAATATATTTAAGTGTCTATCACAAACTTCTTTAGACAAAAAAGGGACTTGATGACCTGGATAGCAGGTAATCGGTCGGTCATAGCCAATTAATTTTAATTTGTGCATTAATGACATGGCTTTTTTGTTTTTAGCCCAAGGAAACGGAGATTGGCGATGGGTCCATACTTTTCTTTTGCTTTGATCTTCTCGTCTGAGTCTGATTAATAACGGGTGTCGATTTACAAATTACAAGTAATAATACAGACTTGTATTATCATTAGTTATTTAATTAAAAATTAAATCAATAGTAATAATGAAATAATAAATATTCATATCAACATAATTTTAGCTAATAAATTGACACATCAACATTGTTATAATCGATTACATGTTATACAGATAATCAAGTCTCTTTTTTTTGAAGGAAAAAAGTCACGTGACAGACTCCTAAATTTTAAACGGTGGCAGCGTTTAATTATAAGAAACAAATACATGGAATTTCTTTCAAACCGTGGTACCATTTGACTAAGAAAATGACATTAATAGAATTCGAACTTGGATCTAGGATGGAATAAAAGTCTTGCAAACCAATTATACTAAATATTTTAATTGTATTTTTATTTTTTAACTTTTAATTTGTTATGTGATTAGTCCTATAATTGTTTTGCTTAAATTATTTGTTAAAAATTAAAAATGTTATCATTTTTATTTATATCTTTTTATTTAAGGATGACACATAAGTCAACGTTTCACATTTCGGGTCAAAAACATTGCAGATTGTTAATAGCGCATCCAAGAGGGCCATTTTTCGATATCAACCGTTAGATTTATATGTTTGAATCTAAGATGGAGCAACGAAGTGGCTTTATCATATCCACCATATATTTTAATTGTAGTTTTTATTTTTTAATTAAAAAGAAAAGTCACATGACAAACTCCTAAAGCTATTATTTAAAAGTATGTTTCCTAAATTAGATATTGGAATAAAGTACTTTTTTTTTCTCTGTTATTATTATAGTTTCAAGAAATATATGTTACATCTGATAAAATAATATGATGATATTTTTCATGACCCTATATTTTTTTATATACATTAAGATGGAGGAACGAAGTCCCTTCATTATATCCACCATATATTTTAATTGTATTTTTATTTTTTAACTTTGAATTTATTATGTTACTAATCAAACAATTAAACTCTTGAACTTATTAAAACGGAAAAACCACAAGGGCCAAAATCATATAAAAATCGATAAAATAAATGATAATGTCTCTCATTTAATGATTGTTACAAGAAGAGACCAAATCTGGACATTTTTGCAAACCCCAATTACCATCTTTTAATTATAGAACTATAGGGACAAAAAGTGTTATTTTCGAAAACCATAGGAACCAAATTTGTAGTTAACTCTTAATACTTTTTTTTTACCAGCAAAGAAAGACGAAATATCATAAAAAGACTAGCAAGACGCTAGCAAAGAGAGAGTACAGGCAAAAAAACAAGACATGGGGGAATTACACCACTCTATCCAACTATTCACCAAAACACCTTTCGGCACCCTATTTTTAAACAAAAAAAAAAGAATACGCCTGAAGCTGGCCTGCGAGAAAAGTAGCCGAATTCTGAGAGGGAGCTAGAAAAAATTTACGATTGCGCAAGTTGCAAATAATCCAGAAAAACCCGTACACCACTCCGATAAACGCCTTTTTACACATGGAAGTCCTAGCCACCTCCAAGCTACGATCAAGAAGATTGTCGATCAAATTCACCTGTCCTATATCCACTTTTCACCATATGCACAGGTCCTTGAGCAATTTCCGAGATATCGAGCATCCTATGAACAAGTGTTCCTCGTCTTCTTCGGTACATTCACACAGAGGGCACAAAGAGGAGAGGCAAACCACACCTCTTTTTAAGTGATTGTTTTTAGTCGGAAGCCTTTTGTGAAGCAGACGCCAAGCTAAAATGTTAATTTTTGTGGGAACCTAATTGACCCACCAAGAGGTTCGGAAACTAACCTGGTCTAGCGAAAGGTCATCGTATGTGGCTCTCGTCGAGGAGACCGAGAAGGTACCTTGAGAATCCAGAGCCCATCGCCAAGAAAAGTCGATCCCGTTTGGCCTTTGTTCTCTTTGAAACCAGTCCGCGAAAGGAAGATTGAGTTTATTGAATTCCTTGTGGATTTTTAAAATGTTCCTCCAGAGCCCCTAGAATCTGCCACATCTGGCCAGATTATTCAAACCTCCAGCTTCTTCGTGTAGAGCAGTGATAACCCGTCGCCAGATGTGATTATGCTCAGTTTTGAATCGCCACCACCATCTTGCGAGAAGTGCTAGATTGAGAGCTCTTAGACTACCGATCCCCAGTCCACCAGCATCTTTATCCGCCATCGTGGTACTCCAACTGATCCAAGAAATCTTTCTCACTCCTCCTTTATCACCCTAGAAGAACCTCGAGCTAATAGATTCCAGTTTATTGATGATCGAGATAGGGGCCTTGAGAAGCGAGAGGAAATGCAGACCTAGGCTTCCTAAGACAGATTTAACCAAGACAAGACGACCACCATGAGAAAGAATTTTGGATTTCCAAGCTGATAATTTTTTGTTAAAATTTTCAACCAGAGGCGCCCAAGATTCAGCTTTATTAGAGCGACCACCGATCGGCAAACCGAGGTACGTAAAAGGCAAAATCCCGGGTCTGCAATGTAATCTACTAGCGACAGAAACTACTTCGTCATAGTCAGCCCCCACAACCATAATATTACTCTTCTGCATATTCACCTTCAACCCCGAAGACAATTGGAAGCATCGCAACAACCGAACCAAATTAGTAGCATTCGATCTCGACCATTCACCCATGATCAAGACATCATCAGCATATTGCAAAATCGATATTTCAGGCCCGGAGTTAGGAAGTTTGATACCATTGAAAATACCTTTTCGAGAGGCTTCCGACATATTGATATTGAGAGTTTCGGCAGCGAGTATGAAAAGGAGTGGGGCCAGGGGATCTCCTTGCCTTACACCCCTTCTTAGAGGGAATTCGCGAGTGGGATCCATTGATGAGGACCGCTACCGATGCCGAACTGAGGCACCCTTTGATCCACGCTCTCCATTTCGCGCCAAACCGCATTTCCCTTAGAACATCCTCCAGAAAATCCCAAGACAAGGTATCAAAGGTTTTTTCGAAGTCAATTTTAAAAATCAAGGATTTACGATTACCTTTTTTTGCCCAAGATATTAACTCATTGACGATAATGGGTCCATCTAAAATACTCCTTCCCTTGATGAAGGCAGATTGTTCGTGCCCGACAATCGAATCAATGACCATTCTCAATCGAGACGCCAAGATCTTAGCAATAATCTTACAAAAACAATTTATCAAGCTAATGGGCCGGTACTCCGAAAATGAGCATGGAGATTCGGATTTGGGTATAAGCATGATGAAGGAGGCGTTACATCCGTCGTCAATGGAGGCAGTGGACTCAAAATATTTGACGGCCCGGTACAAGTCATGTCTGATGACATCCCATTATGATCGAAGGAACGCAAAAGAGAATCCATCAGGCCCAGGAGCCTTATCTGATCCATAGTCCCAAATGGCTTTCTTGACTTCTTCCATGGAAATGTTTGATTCAAGAGAGCTCACCTGTTTCGGAAATAGTTGTTTAAAATTATTGCACAAGAAAGAGGGTCGGATGACAGACCTGGGTCGAAACCTCTCAGAGAAGAAATTGAAGGCCGCTTGTTTGACTTCAGAAGGATCCGTGACCAAGACCCCATTGGAGGATGCCATTGATGAAATTGCTCCTTCTGTTAGAATTGACGATCCCATGAAAGAAACTCGAGTTTTCCTCCCCGTCCACTACCCATCAAAGACGCGGTTTCTGCTTGAGATCCTTCACATTCTCCTCATCCAAAGCTTTGATTTTCATCAAAATGTCTTTTCTCGAAGCAATCTCTTCCAGCGAGAGAGAGGTATTTTCCGTCTTGATATCTAAGGAATCCAACGACATTTTCAGGGAGTTCACCTGTTCCACCTTAGCTTTGTTCACTCCTATCTTCCATTTTTTAATGCGTAACTTGAGGTTCTTAAGCTTACTCATAAAGAATTTGATAGGCGGGCAGTAAATGGGTGAAGGGGAAGAGTTCCATAAATCACGGACTAGGAGGTTGAAATCAGGCTGGCCAAGCCACGAATTGAAAAACTTAAAGTAAGTGGGACCAAAATCCACCAGAGCGGATCTGAAGAGAATAGGGCAATGGTCTGAGAGAAAACGAGGTAGAATCACTGCGCTAGGCATGGTGGAAATTAGATGAGACAAGGTACCTGTCTAGTTTACTGTGTTTCGCCCCGTCAGCGCTCATTCTAGTAAATTTTCTTTCACTGCTCCTGACTTCAATAAGCTCTGAGTCCCGGATAAAATCGTTGAATCTGCTAGCGCCCATAAACGAGAACGAGGATCCTTTTCTTTCATTGGCGGAACAAACTTCGTTAAAATCACCCATGATAACCCACATCGTTTTCGAGTTATCGATAAAAAATTGCTCAATGGCATACCATAGCCTGAGTTTGGAGACCGAAGATTGCGACGCGTAAACATTGATGAATCTGCATGGGATACTATTCGACACCCATCTTCCCCAAACAGCAACAAAACCGTCAAGGATAGCGAATTCATCCTTATTGAAAAAAAGACGTATCCCAGATGGATAAGATACCCCCAGACATCCCCCTTGATTTCGACGAAATAAAATCAAAAGAACCTTTACCCCAAATAGATTGGATGAATCGTAGATCCACCTCATCCTTAAGATGCGATTCCTGAATAGCCAGGAAATTAGCTTTATTACCGATCCTCAAATTTCAAATCCAATTCCTCTTAGCCTCCGATGCTACCCCCCTAGAATTCAAAGAAAGAATAATCATTGATTAACTTGTGCATCCCCTGCAGAAGAAATTACCTTTCTGATTTCTGCTTCACAACTGTTCATACAGAATCCGACCATACTACCGATTTCTATAGTATCCCGAACCTCCGACGCTAAGCCATCCAACAAAATTCTAAAGGTTCCTTGCTGCTTGTGAAGGCCGGTCTGATCAAGGGCGAAGCCGGCGCGTCCGACGGGGGATGCTCCGAACATTCAGAATCTATGAGAGGAGCCCTCTTATCTACGTGAACTACTTAATCGTAAGAGGAAATAGCAACCTTGGATTTCCTTGAAAGATCCTGAGAGAACACAGACGTTGGCTTCAGTGGAAAGAAGGGTCTGGAGGAGGATGTTCGCTTCTTAAATGCGTGCTTGAGGATTTGATTAGGAAACGAGTGGTGGCCCATAAAGGAGGAGTTAGGCTCATGTGAGGAATCAATAGTGGGCTCGGGAAAAGTAGTAGCATGAATCGGGTCAGGATCTTGGGCCTTGTCAACCAAAATTTGAAGAGGAACGTCGCACGTGGGAATTGAATTCCCAGCAGAATTAAGAGCCAAGTTGTTGGAAACATAATTGTCTTGGAAAACAGGAAACCCTTTCAACTTACCATCTTCCCCTCGTGGCTCTTCGATATCCTCTTCTTCGTCGGCATCTTGACTTTCGACGGAAATCCCCGACAACCGGAGACCAGAATGGTTAACAAGAAAATTATCGTCATCTAAGTGGGGGTTCTCCGATCTATCCGAGAAATCCGAATCCGATAGCGAATCCGAGATCGCTTTAAAGTGATCACAAAAGTCAGGGGCAATCTTGATCGAGTTCGATAAGTCCTCTGAAATGCTAATGCGATAATCTCTGTTGTCAATCACCACGGAGAAAGAATCATAGATCCTATCCAAATGCGTCGTAATAATCCCCACTCTCCCGAAAGCCAAATTAAGATTGTTATTTACATTCCTCCGGTATAATCACATGTCCCCAAGGTTTCACAATGCTAGAAAAGACGTCTGGCGACCAGGCGTGCGGGGGCACCCCTGTGATAATGATGGATGCAAGACGTTCTGGAACGACAAATCCCTCAACCCATGACTCCAGCGATTCAAACCAACAACTCCACGAGTCTTTCGCATTACTGAGAAAAGAGATGGCGACTTCCGAGGAATCAAATTCCAGAAGCACGTGCAGACCCTAGATACTTGATCTTAAAACCATCACAGCCTCCGTCTTTCATAATGGTGGCGATACCCCAAAGAAGCAAGGAGGAAGCGACCTTACCCACCAAAGATCGACTCATCCGACGCCTAGACTCAGRAGAAGAAWTGAACGATAGGCGGGGAGGATCATCGACGGGGGAYGAGCCCCTTACTGCATCTGCGAAAGATTTTTGCACGTTGACTGGTCGCTTAGCCCTGCCGAAAGGCTTGGCACCTTCGAAAATCCGAGGGGGGGCATCCCTTACGAATCTTGCAATATTGGCAACAAGCTTCTGTCCTCCGACTCACGTGTTATTGAGCTTACCTTCGAATCCTCTAGTGTCTGAAACTCCTAAAAACCTTGCGAATCCAAATCTGTTACCCTGATTGTTGCGTTTCTTAGCAATGTAAACATCAGCTGCTTTGCCAATCCTAATAAGAATCTTCCAAATGTCAGCCTCCTTGGCGTGTCCAGGAAAATTGGTGAAGTAAAAGTTGGTTGCCTTTCCTTTGAATAAGTCTCTCCTGATAACCTCAAATTGTTTGGAAACAGTGTGCTGGATCCTCCAATGATAGCCTTGACGATCACTCTTCCTCCAGCGGTGACTGACCTTCTCCCAAACTCCTTCTTCCTCCATCTTCTACACTTTCTAAATCTTGAAAACGCACCCAAAAATGGGTTCTGTTTCGTTGAAAATTGGTGACGAAACAGCAAGATTCAAGAGTGCCACCGTCAGTTCAAGTTCTGGAGACTGATAGCTAGAATTTCTCAATATTTCCTCTTAACCCTTTTCCTCTGCTATGAGAAGGTGAGAAGTTGAGGCAGCAGGTTGTAGGCGAAGGTGAAGAAATAGGGACACCTTCACCTTCGGTTCTGTAAAACCTAAAACCTTAGACAAAGCTTTTTCACCCTCTCACATAATAAACTCGATCGAAATCACTCTAGTCTGCACCTGGAGATGGAACACAAAACAAAAAATACAACCCTAACCTCGATCACCGGTATGGTCGATGTTGATATATGAACCAGAAGCCATCGTTTTGTCATGAACCGAACCGGCTTGAGTTTGTGTTTGGGGACTGAGGCTTGATGGAGCAGGCGTCGATGCTGCAGGTCAACGGCGGATGATGGTAGAACTCCTCTCGGTGTCGCTCTCTCTCTTGCTCTGCAGGTCGACGGCGAACAGTGGTATAACTCCTCTCGGTTAACTCTTAATACTTTTCATATGCTCATTTGGTGGATTTGTTTGTTAGCGATGTGCCAAAAAGTTAATCATTTGATTATTATAAATACTAAATTATAATTAGCAAAAGATATTGTAGATGATGTCATCATCAGCGATATAAGTATTTCTTATGTGATCGTAATGTAATATCATCATTAGACTTGATAATATTAAAGTCTATTGTGGTTATGTTATAACTTTGATGCTACGGATATATATATATCATTGCGAAAGTCACTACAACCATGATACAAGTTGGTAAGTCGTCAAACCCTTAGATGTGATGCAATTAAATATGGAAAATGTATCGAGGTGAAATGCAACAAATGTTTTCTCTTTTGCCTAACAACATTTCTGTAGCCTGTGATGTATGGAGCGCACCACACGGATTGCCGGTTCTTATTTATGCATAACGGTACGTTAGATTGAGCCGCAATCGTGACATTTATTTAAACGTGTAATTACGTTTGAACCGTTTGGTGCGCCACATTTGGGTGCACGCCAATTTTCAGTTATTAAAAAAATGTCTTGCATTTTATAATTTATCTGCTAAAATAATTAGCATTTCATTTGATAACACTAGTAATGATAATCTATGTGTGAAAAAATTAAAGTGTCATTTGACACCTATTTTAAACGGTAAATTATTTTATACACGTTGTTGTGCATACAAAATAAATTTAGCCGTTCAAGACAGTTTAAATATTGGTATTCAAGAAGCGAATATAAAAAATTAAAATCTACTGTCCATTTGTATGTAACAATATAATATCAAAATAAACAATACTCAAATGTTCTTTTAGTATTGTGGGTTACACTCCTGGAAAAAAAATATAAAAATCAGAATTAAGATAAGAACAAAAATTACAAAATAGACAAAATCAAGAATGCATTGAAATTGAAGGAGTACTCAAATGAAAGACTTACATGTAATAATAATACTGGTTTTCATAAATGACCACAATACAGAAAATGAAATAAAAATACAAATTAAGAAACTTTATAATATAAAAGACGGAGAAGGAAATTCATAATAGAAAATGTCCACATTGGTCATACTAGATCATATTTTGATTGTTGTCAATAAACAAAAAATAAACTTGAGCTGCTACAACAATATTAGGAAAATAAAAAAGACACATATAAAGAACACACATACATAACATAAATAACTTCCGAAGAAAATGAGGGATGAAGAACCATAGTGAATAAAATATAATAACAAATTTTTTTTTTTTTTTGAAAAAAACCATTCATCAACACATATAACCTACACAAATCTTAAAATAAAATGTAATAGTTGTTAGCATAGAAAAGTTTATGGAGGAATAATATTCGAGCATGTACAATAACAAAGTTCAGCAAAAAAAAACATATAATGCACACAAAAACAAACGTAACAATAATTAACAAAAATATAACACCTTGGAATAAAAAACACTCATCAACAAAATATAACACATATAAATCATCAGAAAATGTAACGTTTCTTACATAGATTTTATGGAGGAAGAACAACGAGATCAACGATAAAAAAATTCTGCAAAAAAAAAAACCAACACACCAATAACAACAAATAACTCACAACAAAACATAATTTGAGAAAAAAAAAACGTTAAAATGAGATATAATATATATAGAGAGAATAAAAAACGAAAAATCTAAGAAATTTATGACTTAATAAAAGATAATCAATATAAGCAACAAAAATATTTTAAAAATCTAATAATTTGAGAAAATAGAATTAAGAAAATAACTCTTTCACAAAGTGAAAATATGAAAAGAGTATGATAAATGTCTCTAAGAGTTATGTACATTGAAAGGGAAATTATTTTCTTATAATGAAATACATATTTTTTATTTAGAGGTATAATAGTCTTTAACTTATTTAATATTTTAAAAACTCAAAACGATGTGAATTGTTTTAAGACAAATCAAACTCTAAAAATATGTCACATCATTCTTTTCAGGTTTTGCTCTTATATGTATAGATTGTATTTTTATTTTATTTTTAAACTTTTAATTTGTTAGTTACTAGTCCTATAATTGTTTTGCTTAAATGAATTGTTAAAAATAAAAAATGGTGTCATTTTTAACATTAAAAAATTCTTTACTTCTTGTACCGATACATAAGTCAACATTTTAAATCTCGATTTGCAAATGCCCCTTTATGTCATTGCAACACACCCGTTTTGCTAAATGGTGCCCAGTCGAGGATTTGCCATTGCAATTCATTCCATTTTATTAAATGGGACCCAGTCGAGGTATGTCCAGTTTGCCGTTGCAATCCATCCTAGTTCTATGGTGGCCATCCATCATTTTCCAACGTGCCCATTGCCAACTGCCAAGTAGTCCTTAAAATGAACTATTTGTATTGATAATCCTTAACTTTTAATTTCATAACACTTAATGACGTTTAAGTTAACAAATCAATGTTAATAAATGTTAGAAGGGACAAATCGATCATTAAATAAACTACAGAGACCAAAAGCATAATTTACGGTCAAATTAATTGTGATTCATATTTTGAAGGCTAGATAATGGCTTTAGCTGAAGCAATTTTTTAAAATATGAGATGATTATATATAAAAATTTGTTCGTTATGTAAAAAAAACATATTTTAAAACTTAAAATATTATGAGACATCATTAAATTGAATTATCAAATAATTATAAATAAGTTATAACAATTAAATTGATATAATATTTTAAAAAATTGTTAACCGTATGTTTACTATATTTTTAACAAAAAATGGTGGACTACATTTCATTAATTACATGGTTGACCTTGTGGTTTGCAGTTTGCTTTCTTTGGTCCCTGGGTTTAGATACATGTGACATAAATGCACAAGTGTTCAAATCTCTCTTTTTGAAGAAAAAAGTAACGGAACAAACTCCTAAACGTATTATTTGAAAGTATGTTTTTTGAGCTCTGTTATTATTATAGTTTCAAGATATATATATGTTACATCGATAAAATAATATGGTGGTATTTTTCATGATCATCTATTTTATATATATAAGATCCCAGCATTACAATTCCATTTTTGTCTAAATTTCGAAGTAAAGGAGCTCGTCTAATAACTAACAATAAGTTAAGTTTCTATTACAAGATTGAAAAAATTAAAAGTTTTTATCCGATATTTACGGAACAAAAGTTTTTATCCGATTTTTACTTCTGGCTTTTTCAATATTGAAAAAATCAATCATTCACAACCACTATGAAGGATTCCTCTAAAAATTAAAAGTTACAAGAAAAGTTGGAACAAAGTCCCATTATCTATCAAAACCATATATTTAATTGTATTTTTATTTCTTACTTTTTAATTTATTATTTTGTTAATCCTGTAAGGGTCAAGATACGCACATCTGCAGAACTCGAAAGTCAGTCCGACCCAACCACAACTCTAATTTCACCACCATCTGTCTAACACTTTTAGAAACAAAAGGGTTAGCAGAATTGCAGTTATCTAACCCATTTCGAAGTTAAAGGAAAAAAGCACCATTGCAGGAAGCTCAGAAGAATTGGCATGGATCCTAATTCTAACGTCATGGATCAGAGGTTACCGTCTTCTTCTTCCTCGTAATTAACACACACGCACACACACACACACTCTTAGCTTAGCTTTCTTCCTCCCTCATGAACTGCATATAGATGTATGTATATGTCGACCAACAACTATACATGCTTCTATCACTACCCGGCGCCTCATTTTCCGACGTGTTTTGAAATGGTGTATCTTGAAATGGGTTCGGATTAAAACCCAGTAAGTTGATCAGAGGTTCCGGTGAATATGGCCGCCGGAAAAGGTGACTAGTTTGGTAGTGATCCGAGGTGTCACCGGAGCATGGCTCTATTCAATAATAATCATAGCTTAATTAGAATGAAAACCCATGGAAATGGCTGGAGTAGAGTTGGTAAAATGAAATGGTGTATCTTGAAATGGGTTCGGATTAAAACCCAGTAAGTAGATCAGAGGTTACCATCTTCTTCTTCGTAATTAATACACACACACACACTTAGCTTAGCTTAGCTTTCTTCCTCCCTCATGAACTGCATATGTATGTATATGTGAAAAGAAATCATGAAGTTAATGCTCGCTGATAATTCCATGGCCACTACACAGTTCTGATAGGCCGTCTATCATATACTTCTAACTAACACGCCGACCAACAACTATACATGCTTCTATCACTACCCGGCACCTCATTTTCCGACGTGTTTTCCGCCGATATGGCTTGCCAGAAAAGGTGACTAGTTTGGTGGTGGATATGGTATCGGAGGTGTCACCGGAGCATGGTTCTATTCAATAATAATCATAACTTAGAATGAAAACCCATGGAATTGGCTGGTTGACTAACATGTTAAGGTACTTTACTTTGTGTATGTTAAATATGATTATGTAACTAAATAACTAATACTAGCTATGTGTTTTTTAAGTACACCAATCTAAACATCTTAATAGTTTGATCAATGCATATCCATCCATTTTTGGATAAAATGCATGCATGGATGGGTTAACAGTCACAATTGCATTTATAATCTTTAATTATGTCATTGTTTTTTATTGATATAAACTTGATTAATAATGGTTGTTTTAGGTTGATGTGGATATCCCTATATGCTATTTATTTAGCGGTTAACGGAATATTGTTGCAAATAGTTTCTCAAATGATCGATGGTACCCCAGAAAACAAAAGACGCATGGTAATTTGCTTGGCATCCAGGGGCGGATCCCTATAGGGGCCTTTGGGGGCCATGGCCCCCCCGTTTTTATACATAAATACTATAACTAAGGTATTAAAAACATATATATTAAGTAGCTTAGTTGGCAATGTTGCTCAACCTTCATASTTGAGGTTGCTGTTTCAAATCCCATCCCAATCAATTTTTTTGAACTTTATATAATATATAAATTATTAATATTTAATTATATATATTAGTTTTTATAYAATATATTAATTATATGTAAATATAAGTTTTTAAAGTAAATTACACCGGTATTACTATTTCTCGGTTAATACTTTGAATATTTAAGTTTTTAGAGTAAATAATATAATATATTAATTATATGTAAATAATGTTTAAATTGGTATTTACTATTTTTCTCTTAATACTTTGAATGTTTCGAGTTTTAATATTACATTAATCAATCTTTTTCTAAAATTTAATAGTCTAAAAATAAATCATTTAGATTTACAAAWTTTTACAATAATATAGCATCTTCAACATATTCTTCAAAAAATTTCCAAAATGGATGATTAAAACTCTATTAAAACCATACTCGAGCTCCCCGCCCCAGCCAATCTCCCATTGGCAGGAAAGTCGTTTCGATCCAATCCATTCTTRGGATCAAATAAAGACAAAAAATTATATGTTTTCTCTCATTGTAATCAATTTTTGTTTACACTCTCTTATGTTTTCTCCGTTTTGGAGAATTTTGGAGAGTCTGTTGTAGCAAAAATATGCCTAAAATCTCCATTTTCTCAATTTTGAAAAATCTATTGAAGATGCTCTTATATTTCGGCCCCCCGGACTACAACGGTTGTGTTCCGCCCCTGTTGGCATCGTTATTCACGAATGTTGTTGCAGCAACATTATGGCTAGTGTTCCTTTCACCCGGTAATAAGCAGCACAATGATTGGAAAGCCATCTTGGTTTACGCCATCCTTATATTTACTGGAATCCTGCTTCCCTGTTTATCATTCTCAATGCTAATGCCAGAATGGTTCACTTTGCTACGTTTTACCGTCATATACACCATTATTGGAGGTCGTAATGTACTACAATTTATGTTCACCTGGTCTTATCAAAAACTTGTTGTTGCTATAAGGTACGTGATTGATAAGTTCGTGGCATTAATCTTGAGATCTCAATTGCTAATGGATGATACTCGTCCTAATGAAGAAGTCGTATAGTACGTTGCGACTATGGTCTGTAATATTTGTGCGTCATGTATTTTTGTAATTTATGTGAGGAAATGTAATGTTAAGGTTGTAGAATAAGTTGTTGGAAAAGTGGTTTGAAACTTAGATATTGTATTTCAATATTGATGACTAATAAAATAGCATACCTGCATCTGTGTTTGGGTTGCATTTAGAGTGTATGCAGATCCAAAAACATCCAAAGTTTGGGGATGATTTGCACAAATAGGAAAGCAAGGTAAGATCTTCATGAGTCCATATACAAAACAAGTGCGTATAGGCATTCAGTTTTCGTTTTAATGAATACAAAATTGGGTTGTCTACCATTTTGGGAGGATTCGCATTCGCATGTTAGTTGGTGTGTGGCGTTTGTATCAAGATGGAGTGTCGTATATATATATATATATATACATATATGTGTGTGTATGTATTATATATATATATATATATATATAGAGAGAGAGAGAGAGAGGCACACTCCATCCTCACCCGTCGTTGAACGACGAACTTTTGTGACCCTAGGGTGACGTGCGACCAGGCCGGCGACGGTCTCCTGTGTCACTGGATTTCAGTTCTTTCATCTGAGCTGCATGTGAGGATAAGAAGCAAAAGTAGAAATATATACCAGTACCCTTAATTCAGGTGTAAGTTGAATTCTTTTCATTTCTCTCATGCGTTTTCCAGTTATGCCTTCAAATTTCTAAATCTGCATTTGGCTTGGTTGTTCCTTTGTGGAATCCTCTCTTTTGACTTGTTCTTCCTCATAATTCTTCTAAATAAAAATAACATGAAAGAACTCGGTGACATTGAGGATAAGAATTTGGAGCAAAACTAAATTTAGCATTATATATATATATATATATATATATATATATATATATATCATGCATTATGGTGTTAAAGAACTGGCCAAGAATACAAAACCAATCCTTCTAATTAACTTCTAGCATAATATATATATATATATATATATATCCCAATCTTGTCCACATGAATGCCATAAAAAAGAATGTGATTTACCAGCACCAAGTATGAGAACAGATGCATAAAATCTGGTCCTACTGAAATGCCAAAACACTCCCAAAATAAGCGGATGGTGTTTTAGAGACTGCATAAACTGGAGAAAGAGTTTGGACAACAATGATTATAGATTCAATTTCGACTTCAACATTAGATCAGATAGGGAAAATGGGTAAAAATCAGAAATTTGTCATAACAGAAATCATAGAGTAGAAATCGATGGGGATAAACCACATTGCATGCAATGAATATGAAAAAATTGAATATCTTCAATGAATAGCGATTTCTTACGAGAGTGAGGGAGAGGCAAAGCTGATTCGTAATCGATCCAGATTCTGATGTTGGAGCCTTTATGAGGTTGTATTGGATGCAAAAAGTAGTGATCAGGAATGGCTTTGAAGAAGTAGATAAGGCGGGAGAGGCATACATGTATGCAATCTACATTTCTGGCCCTTCATGTTTTTTTCAGAAATTAGATGCTTAATTTTTCAATTTTTTTTATCTCTAAGAGTATCTTCAATGCTACTATAAAAAAAATAGATTTTAGAGATTATTTTATTTCAAGAGTTGCTTTAAAACTTCTCTTCTAATTTAAATATATATAAATTAGCTTGTATATTGGCTGATTGAAATCTATTTTGATGATCCTGGTGTAACATCCCCCGTCCCCGTGGTCCGGAACGGGCGGTGTCACTAACGGGACTTAATTCAATTACACAAACATTGCAGAGCTACTAATAAACTCCAAACGTAGATTAACTTCTAAAACATGCTTTACAATC
>NW_020203367.1:0-2118 GCF_001531365.2 Cynara cardunculus var. scolymus | reverse complement strand
CTCGAAACTACTTCAAAATATGAGAATCAACTTAACAAACTTAAAAGATTCAAACATACAATTCAACGAACTAAAAATCAAGTGTTCACGATAAAGATTCAAGAGTTTACGATAATGGTTCAAGAGTTTATATATATATATATAAGTACGTAATTTATTGACCACTTTAAAGCGATCAATTACAAAGTGATGAACCACCGTTACGAAGGGTCAACTACAACAACTAGTTGCCCAAGAGTCAAAGAAAGTGAAATCCGTACCTTAAGCGGAATAGAGAAGTAAAGCACGACCAAACGAGATTCACGGTAAAGTTCGACTTGCTCGCGTGCCTAACGAATGCGCAAATCGATAATTACTTAAACAACGTAAGATCATATCCTAGTTCTACTAATAAATTACATAGGTCCTACATGTTTATAAACAACTTAAACTTCAAACACGACAGCCGAATACGCATTGAGAAATCGACTCAACACTTAGCTTTATATAATTCCAATTCGACTTTAACAGTTTTTGACCGTCATTTTCGGGGGCATTTTTACCTCACTTAGAGATCAATACAGAAAATACTATCTAAACGAAAGATGTAGTATGATATACGATGAAACTACTGGTTCTCAAATCACCTCATTTGGATTATCCATCTATTTTATACGAATATTACAAAACAGCATATCAATCCTAAATACATTGCAAACAGCCCCGAAAACACACTGTTTCGAGCCACTTAGAGTCATAACTGGATTTTCGACCCTACATGAAAGTTGTAGTATACATTAAGGGATTTCTAACTGCAAAATATGAGCTTATTCTGACTTACGATTTGCAAGTTATACACTGTCAAAGTATGGACCTGTATAGTCGGTAAAATCCGATTCCGCAATTCCCGACTAATTTTTATAATCCAATTTCCATGATTCGCTACATTTACGTGATATTAACATACTTCAACATACTAAACAGTAAAATAACTCCAATGATCGCTACCCTAAGCTTAATCATGCAATTTTTTCCTTTTCGACATTATATCAAATAATTGGTGTGTCGTTAAACATATACACCAAATCTCACCATAATGAAACCATAATTTACCCTTTTAATTTCTACATCAATTTAACCAATCCTAGCATTCTAAACATGAATATATCATACTTATAACAATATCTATCCGTAAACTTATACATAACATAATTTGTAAACCGGTCTAAAAATACTAACATAAACATCTTAATAAAAACGAACGAAATTTATACCTTTATGAAGAGTTCGAAGAGTGGATTTCGAATATATAATTGTTAGCTTGATTCCTTCAACGGTTTGCAAGAAAACTTAGAGAGAAGAAGAAGAAGTGAGAGAGAGATGGGAGAGAGAAGGGATGAAGAAGACGAGTCGGTGAAGAAGAAGAATCCTATGGATTCTTTATATATATATATATATATATATATATATATATATATATATATAATTATTAAGAGTTTTGGATTTTGGCAGTTTTAACCCCTCAAAAATTACTGACCGTTATTTAAATACGGTACAATTTGGGTAAGCTAACGAGAATGCGTTTTTAAAACTCGGGTCTTACAATTCTCCCCCCTTTAAAAGAAGATTTCGTCCTCGAAATCGAATTTAAAGATAGAGAACTTACATCAGCTGAAGAATTCTGGGTACTCCCGCCGCATATGTTCTTCAGTTTCCCATGTCGCCTCACGTTCCGAGTGATTCTTCCAAAGAACTTTTATAAAAGGAATCACTCTCTTTCGTGTACCTCTCTCATCGCGATTAAGAATTGCCTCAGGCTCCTCGCGATAAGATAGATCAGGCTCTATATGTTCCAAAGGATATTCAATGACGTGTAGGGGATTATAGTTGTATCCTCGCAATGAAGAGACATGGAACACATTATGTAAGTGGGACAATTGTGGCGGTAGAGCTAACTTGTAGGCCACAGCTCCAACCCTTTCCATAATTTCAAAAGGACCAATATATCTCGGGCTGAGCTTCCCTTTGAGACCAAAACGTCTAATACCACGAGTCGGGGAAACTTTTAAGAAGACTTTATCACCCAGTTGGAACTCGATAGGTTGTCGTCGCTTGTCGGCGTAGCTCTTTTGACGAGCC
>NW_020203366.1:19370-20476 GCF_001531365.2 Cynara cardunculus var. scolymus | reverse complement strand
CGACACTCTGCAGGGATCTGTCAAACCTATTCTTGCAAAGGGGTCAACCCAGAGGCCCATACTAGAAGAGGATGAAACAAAGATGGCAGAGCACCCCACAGCAGGAAGGGTGGATGAAATCTTTGAAGTCGATGAGCAAGATTCGATTCCCTAAACCTCCTACAGAGCCAGTTTCTACCCCAGAAGAAATTCTTGTGTGGAAGTACTCTGCCAAAGACATTGAACCTCCTTATGATCCTGTGGTCACCGGAATTCCTTCTGCCTTCGCCAAATTCAAGTTCTCTAGACTTACAAGGCCGCGTGAGCAAGTCTTCACAGAGACTCCTATTGCTTCACTTGTGACTATCTCTCCAAGGACTCTGCTGAAGAAGTCTATCCTTTTTGCTTAATTTGTTGTAAAAAGGAAGGATGAAAATCTCTACAAGTTCACAGACGCTGACTTTCATAATCTTTGTGTGTATGATGTTCTTTACATGCATAAAATACTTAACGTCTACATGAAAAGGAGGTCTACCTATTCCATCTCGCTCATAAGGCTGATAGAAGTTATGTGCACACAAGTCAAATACTACAGCCAGAAGGACTTCGAGCTTGCAATGAGGTTTAAATTTCTCCTCCTAACAGCAGGCCAAGTTGGATTCATAGGCATTCATCAAACACCATCATTCACAACCCCATTTATGGATTTGTGTTTTTAGACAAAGACGAAATCCTACGCATCTATGATCCAACAGAGACACACAAGTTTTCGACAGAGACACTTGAATGGATCTTCAGAAAGGCAACGACAGAAATGGACAAAGGACATCTAAGGGTGAATGAAGTGTCAAAGATCTTAAGTCAATCAAAATTCAAATCAACTTTAGAGAATGGATGTTTGAAGTCTACAAAACCATCAAGTCAGATTTGAYCYATCCAGTAGATGACTTCCCAGAATCTGAAGTTGGTTAAACCTCTGTAATAGTATATGGCCTGTATCAAACTCTATCTTTTACGTTTTGTAATTTCTTATCAGTCAATTCATTTAGAGGATGATGTTTAATCTCCTTTTGTAATTTCTTTCGATCAAGTCATGCTCTTGCACTTTATAGCTTAATTTACTTTTT
>NW_020203366.1:12076-17350 GCF_001531365.2 Cynara cardunculus var. scolymus | reverse complement strand
AGTCTGGATAGTTCTCTCACTTTGCCCATCTGTTTGTGGATGATATGCTGTACTCAATTGAATTTCAAATCCCAGAGTTTTCTACAAACTTTCCCAAAACTTTGAGGTGAAACGGCTATCTCTATCAGAAACAATAGACAGTGGGACACCATGCCTAGTTATAATTTCTTTGATGTAAACCTGTGCCAGTTTTTCTAAAGATAAATTTTCTCTTATAGGTAGAAAATGTGCTGACTTAGATAGGCGATCAACAATTACCCAGATCGCGTCATTACCCTTTTGGAGTTCGAGGTAACTTCCTGAAAAAATCCATTGTAATGTGATCCCATTTCCACACAAGAATATCTAAAGATTGAAGACTTCCATATGGTTTTTGATGCTCAATTTTAACCTGTAGGCATGTTAAACACTGTTCCACATATTTAGCTATATCTTTCTTCAATCCGGGCCACCAGTAAAAATGTTTTAAATCTCGATACAATTTATTGGCACCTGAATGAATAGTGTATCCGGACTTATGACTTTCATTTAAAATAATTTTCCGGATATCTCCAAAACTTGGTACCCGAATTCGCCCTTGAAAACATATAATTCCTTTGTTATTTGATTCCAAGGTTGAAATCAACTTACCCAACCTTTCTGATTTGATAAGATCTTCTTTCACAACTTCCTTCTGACATCTCAGAATTTCTTTATGAATATCAGGGACTAAACTTATTCTCATTGCCACAGTTTTAATAGTCCCGCTCCTTTCTTTTCTACTTAAAGCGTCAGCTACTACGTTGGCTTTTCCTGGGTGATAAAGAATTTCACAATCATAATCATTAACAAGTTCAATCCACCGACGTGTCGTATATTTAAATCTTTCTGGCTGAATAGATACTGTAGAGTTTTGTGATCTGTGTAAATCTGACACTTTGTTCCCAGAAGATAATGCCTCCAGATTTTTAGAGCGAATACTACCGCGGCTAATTCCATATCATGAGTCGGATACTTCTTCTCGTGATCTTTCATTTGTCTTGGTGCATAAGAAATCACTTTTCCTCTCTGCATCAGAACGCATCCTAATCCTAACTTTGAAGCATCGCTGTATACCACAAATTCTTCGAATCCATCTGGTAGAGTTTACACTGGTGCACTACAGAGGTGATCCTTTAATAATTGGAAAGCTTTTTGCTGTTCATTTTCCCACTGAAACTTGACATTCTTTCGAGTCAATTTGGTTAATGGCACACCTAATTTAGAAAAGTTCTGAATAAACTTACGGTAATAACCAGCCAATCCCAAAAAGCTTCGGACCTCGGAAGGATTTTTCGGAGCTTCCCATCTTGCAACTGTTTCTATTTTCACTGGATCAACTTTTACTCCTGATTCTGAGATGACATGACCCAGAAATTGAACTTCTCTTCACCAGAACTCACATTTGGACAATTTAGCATACAACTTTTCTTTCTTCAATAATTCTAGTATCAAACGAAGATGTTTTGCATGTTCTTCTTTAGTCTTAGAGTATATAAGAATATCATCAATAAATACAATAACGAATTTATCAAGATATTCCTTACATACCCTATTCATCAAATCCATAAAAGCTGCAGGCGCATTACTTAAACCGAATGGTTTAACTAATAATTCATGATGCCCGTACCTTGTTCTGAATGTTGTTATGACAACATCTTCTTCTCTGACCTTGTTTTTGATTGTTAACTTATTCAGTTCTCGATAGTCTATACCCGTTCGCATAGATCCATTTTTCTTTTTGACAAACAAGACCGGAGCACCCCAAGGTGAAGTGCTGGGTCTAATGAATCCTTTATCAGTTAGATCCTTCAACTGAGTAACCAACTCTTTCAATTCCGAAGGAGTTAATCTATACGGTGTCTTGGCCACTGGTGCTGCTCCAGGTATAAGATCAATCCGGAATTCAATGACTCGATCTGGCGGTAACCCAGACAAATCCTCAGAAAAAACTTCCGGGTATTCATTAATGATTGAAATCAATTTATGTTTCCCTTTTTCTTTCTTTGCATCAATAACATAAACCCCCCTGACATCCCTTCCGAATAGATGTTTGGGCTTTCAACACAGATAATAAACTAGTATGATGATCCTGACGATCACCACAAATAATAACTGTTCCTTGATCTAGCAGAGTAATTCTGATCATCTTTTTATTACAAACAATACTGGCCTGATACTCTGCTAACCAATCCATACCTACCACTACATCAAACTCTTTCATTGGCATAGGAAATAGTCGAATCGGTAATTCACACCCCTCAATAATAATAGTACAATTATTGAATACTTTAGTAACAGATTCTTGACTATTAGCAGTGTCAACTACTAATTTGTCATCAAGTAACACATAATATAGACATGCAGATTGAGCAAATGATGGTGATACAAATGAAAATTTTGCACCAGAATCAAACAACACCTTAGCACGTATAGAATTCAGAAGGAAAGTACCTGTTACTATATTTGGGGTTGCTTCTGCCTCGTTCTTTGTCATTTGGAACGATCTACCCCTGGCTCCACTCTGGCCTCCCCTCAATGCACTAGGCCTTCCACGGTTACTAGGAGTATTTCCTCCCATTGTCAAGCGAGAAGCTCTCAATTGTGGACAATTTGGTCGAATGTGGTCAGGTGAATTGTACTGAAAACATCTTTTGGGTGTAGTGCAGTCCCTTGACAAATGCCCTGTCTCTCCAYAACGATRACATCTCTTTGGTTCAGAGGGACAACTTCCCTGGTGTATCTGTTGACACTGCGGGCAGGTTTTAACAGAAGGTAACTATGAAACACGATTATCTAATTTAATAAATTTGGGTCTTCGAAAACTAACTGAAGATCCTTCCTACTTTCTTTTCTCAACAAATTTCTCTTCATTCTGCCGATTCTTATTTCTTTCAGTAACTTCGGCAGCATTAACGGCTAAAGAGAAAGTTTCAGGGTTCATAGCAATCACAAACTCTCGAATAGAAGGTTTCAGACCCCAAATATATCTTTCTACTTTTCGGGATCCTGAAGATAAATAATGCTCAGCAAATCGGGAAAATTCAATAAATTTCTCAGTATAATCCCGCACAGATCTGCTTCCTTGCTCTAACTTAAGAAAATCTTCCTCCATTTGTCTTACTGCTGTTGTAGGACAGAATTGTGTTTTAAATTTACTCACAAATTCTTCCCAAGACATTGTTTGCAGTATATTTGGTTGTGCTGAAGACTCCACATCCCACCAATATAAAGCATTAGATTTGAGAATAGATACTGCAAATCTAACCTTATCTTCTTCAGAACACCTACTAGTGTTAAATATTGATTCAATCTCTTTTATCCAGCACATTGCTTTAACTGGATCTCTCTCTCCTGAAAAGGTTGGAGGTTTACATGTCAGAAACATCTTTATTTTTCCTCCCCGATTATTGCTGCCTGCTGAAGGAGCTGGAGGATTAATTCCAACTCGCTCAGTTTCTATTCTAGCTGGCAGTCCCATAATAGATATTAGAGTTTTTCTCAGTTTTCCCATTTCTTCTGCTAAATCATTTCTAGTTATAAATTCTGATTGTTGCCTCTGTTCTTGTTGAGCATTCCCAGAAATAAATTCCCTTTGATCAAAGCGAATCTCAGCCTGACTCCTCTCAGGAATCTGATTCCTCCCTTGACCTCTACCCTACCCCTTCCACGACCTCTACTTCTTGAAGCATAGSTTGATGGATTAGCGGGAGATTCCTCTCTTTCTTCAGATACAGGGCGGGTAGTTCTCTCTGACCTTCGTGATTGACTAGACATCTGCATATATTTTAGTATAAAATATCACATATTCACATTCCCAAATATAATATGGTATCCGAGTATATGTATGTACCTGTAAATTCATAATTACATCAGCCATTTGTAATTCGAATTCATCTTACATACTGTTCTCTTTAACCCATTATATTTTATTCCCACTGATACTAATAATGTCCGGGACTCTTAACATGCAAATGACATTTTAAGTCTAGGTATCATGCTTTGAATACCTAAATCTCTTAAACTAAGGCTCTTATACCACTTCTGTAACACCCCCAAACACCACATTTGCATAGAACACATATTTCATTACATAGAAACATATATTACACCATAAGGTCCCACTAGTACAAGGATTACTACATGTACAGAATCTACATATAAAAATTTCCAAAACAAATACATGTGATATAACATGTATCTTCAAAAGCAGACAACAGGTTAGGAAAATAATCACTTTTTCCCTTTTCCTTTAATATCCCCGGACCCCGCTATTCCTGCATTGCATAATTTAAAACAGAAAATGAGGGTTAGACCGGATGGGTCTAGTGAGTAAATCCCTTCTTTGCAAATGCAGGGTGACGAACACCAAAATATGATAATATAATTTCGTTTAGAAATCTTCTGCAGTACAAATAAATGATGCAGTTCACATTATTATGCAAAATAGAGTAAACCCAAGAACCATAGTTCCATAAAATATTTCTGCTTAGAGATTCAACGTTCCCAATATAAAACAAATATTATAATCAAAACTTCTTGAATTATCAGACCATTCGTTTATAAATAATAACAGAAATGATTTAAGGCAATACTTGCCTGATATGACAAACTATTTTCTCCTTCTTAATAATATCTAAGTTATTATTTCTAAATAGGAAATAATATCTTTAATTCATCAGGTCACAAAGAAATGATGACTCAAAGTTATTAAATCCAATTAGTAATAATAATAAGRGTTATAATATTATCCACATATGACAATGTCACCCTTATTCCAAGTACATCTCTCCTTGATATGCCACCCTTATTCCTCCATCAAAACAGAGCTACTTATCAGAACAAACATAAGTCACCACGTCTGAAAGTGCCCATTCCCAGTTCCAAGCCAGACTAGACAAAAGTCACCACGTCTGGGGGAACTACTACTTAAAACAAGTTTCATACCAAAACAGACTTACGTCACCACGCTTGGTAGAAACAATTTATAAAATCCACTTCCATACCAAAACTGACTTGCGTCACCACCCTTGGTAGGAAGGTTTCCCATAATATAGTTTCATACCAAAACAGACTTTCGTCACCACGCTTGGTAGAAACATATCTTTTTATTTGAAAAGATATAAAATAACCATTTTATAATCCATAATTAAACCCAATAATAGACATTTTAAACTATATAAAAAGATCTAAATATAAAACTCATGAAAAATTCCAAATAAGAAGTTATCCGGACAAGTTATCCGGATATGAAGT
>NW_020203366.1:5458-9236 GCF_001531365.2 Cynara cardunculus var. scolymus | reverse complement strand
AAGCAAAAAGTTTTCTTGGCTCTGATACCAAATGTAAGCAGGATCGACGAAAACGATGAATTTACAAAAGTTTAGAACTTTTATTTATGGAAGTGGTATATTACAAAGAGATAAGATACAAATGAGAGAAGAGAAGAGAATGAAGCATGCTTAGAAATGAAACTTAACCAGCTATAAATACAAAGAAAAAGTAGCAAGTGGGTCCTACCATTATATTCTACTAATAAAAGAAAGGGCTAAGAATTAGCCAACACAAAAGCAATGGGTCCCTCCATTATCTTCAATTATGGAACTGGGGCCCGCCATGATCGATAATAATCAAGATCAATAATAGAGCAAATACGTCATCAATGACGTCTTCTTTCTAGAAAACTTGAGAAAAAAGCTGCTCTTGTCGATATTTCAACTGGGCTCGAACGATCCCTAACTGGCATAAATGCCGGACATCAATCTTCCAATTGAATTCTCTGTTCTTGACAATTTGTTTATAATAATGGATAAATGAATCTACTCGTGAGAGTGATTTCTTCATAGCTTTTAGCTCCTGACGGATACGAGCGGCATATGGATCCATATTGATAATTTTCTGGAGTTATAAGCTTTAAACATCAAATGGATCTTGTGAATCTTGCATCAGATCATCTCCATCTTCAGACATTCGTGATGATCCGGAATCTTCAAGTGCATGACCGGTAACTATTGTGAAGGAAGGACCGGTTTCTTCTTGCTTCAATAAAGCCATGATTTGAGTCAAAACTTCTTTGGAAATCTTTGCAGTGAATTCTTTGAAGATCTCCTTGATGTCTGGCTTTGGTGGTTTCGAGGGTTCAAGATCAATTAACCCTCTGGTAGAAAAGACTGAGTTTTCAAAGAAATTGAATTTTATCCACCATTTTATTAAAATCGTTCTTCCCAAATAAAGGATTGGCTTAAATTCCTCACCAAGTTTTGATAAATTATGTTGAGAAATAATAGGTTCCCAACGAATAATCCAAGGAACTTGATAAAGTATAGTAAACCACATGGATGGATTTGATAAAGATGTATTAATCTTTAATTTTCTTCATAAATTTTTCTGATTTTGTCTGGTAGACAAATAAGATATAATCCCCATTGAGTGTACCAGGTTAAAAACCAATTTGGTACTTCAGGTTTTCCAAAAGAAGTAGAAAACTGAATCCACCAAGAAAATTTTCTTTGCCTGTTCTCATAATAGAAAGCATGTTCCCAGGCATTGATATAATCAAAATAATTAAATTTTAAAGTGACATTTTTATGCCTCAATTGTCTAGTAATTTCATAAGGTTTAAACAAATCACCAGTCCATTGGTCGGGTCGAATTACCCTATGGATTATTGCTTTGCTATAAGCAACTTCACCACCCGATCGTTCAGTAGAATCAAATTCAACAGAACTAGTGGCTACAAGAATATCTTGAAAATATTGATAATCCTTAGGATAAACAAAAGAATCTGCATTATTTTTAAAATAGAAAGTTACAACCTCATTAGGTTGAAGGTGGGTATATTTGTTTTCAATGGATATTACCCATTTTGTTGAAATCGGAATATAAGGGAAAATATACTCTCCTGGATGACTGGCTGCCAAAGCTAGCTTGTAAACATCATCTCGAAGTTTTTCCTCTTTAGGAGTATCTTTGATCTTTTATCTCTTGGCTTGATTAACATCGGTCATGGTTATCGTTTTAAACGACGTTTTGACATCTTTCTGAGTCTTTAAGACATCTTTTCCTTTATCATTCCTTTTAGACATCTTTACCCTGTAAAAATTCACGAGTAAGGAAATCAGGTAATGAATTGGATTTTCCAGCAATATATTCAATATCAAAGTCAAATACAGACATAATTGCTTGCCATCGAGCAAATATTTGCTTAGAAGGAAGGTTTTTAACATCCTTGAATAAAATTTCCTTAGCAGATTTACAATCTACCCTTATCAGAAATTTTTTATTAACTAAATCAGACTCAAATTTTTGTACTGTTAGTACTATACTAAGAATTTCTTTTTTGACTGTCGAGTAATTTACTCGAGGACCTCTTCATAATCCTGAGGTGTATCGAACTAATTGTTCTTTGCTTTTTAGACATTGTTTAAGAATACCACCATATCCAATATCAGATGCATCTGTTTCAACAATTTTAAATGCATTTGGATTAGATAAGGCTAAACAAGGAATTTCTTTAATTCTTTGTTTAATTTGTTGGACTGCCAAAGTATGTTCTTTAGTCCAAGCAGGTGGATTTTTCCTTAGTCTTTCATATAATGGTTTAGCTGTATAAGCTAATTTTTCACAAAACTCTAAAATATAATTCAGACATCCCAAAAATCTTTGTAATTGATTTTTATCTTTGATTTCATCAGGAAATTTTTCTTCAAAAATAATGGCTCTATCAATTGGAATGATGGAACCATTTTTAATATTATGTCCAAGAAATCGAATTTCAATTTGAAAAAGTTTAACTTCTTTAGCAGAAACTACTAATCCTGCTTTCTTAACAACATTTATAAAAATTCTTAAATGTTTAAAATGTTGCACAATATTTTGACTAAAAATTAAAAGATCATCAATATACACAATTATAAATTATGTATATGGACTAAAAATTTCATTCATAATCCTTTGATATTCAGAGGGAGCATTTTTAAGCCCAAACGACATTACATTCCATTCATAATGTCCAAATGGAACTGTGAATGCTACTATATATTTATCTGGTTCAGCAATTTGGATTTGCCAATATCCATATTTCATGTCAAATTTTGACATTATATTGGCCGAGTATAATCGGATTAATAAATCCTTTTTATTAGGAATTGGATATCTTATCCATCTAAGTGCCTTATTTAAAGGCTTATAATTAATCACAAGTCTTGGAACACCTCTTTCTTGTTCAGCTTGAATCGACCATAGCAATGGTATCGAGAATAAATTCTTTATTAACGATTATGTAACGCCCCAAATACCACATTTGCATAGAACACATATTTCATTACATAGAAACATGGATTACATCAAACGGTCCCACTAGTACAAGGATTACTATATGTACAAAATTGACATATAAAAATTTCCAAAACAAATCCTGTACTACTACATGTAATATAACATGCATTTTCAAAAGCAGACAATAGATTTAGGAAAATAATCACATTTTTCCTTTTACATCCTTGGACCCAGCTATTCCTGCATTGCATAATTTAAAACAGAAAATGAGGGTTAGACCATACRGGTCTAGTGAGGTTCCCTTCTATGAAATGCAGGGTGAAGATCACCAAAACATTTATTTCAAATCATTCATCGCATGAAGCAAAACTGAAAACATACAACTTCGGTCCATCGGGCCTCTGGTTCCAAACCACACTTAGAAAATATTTCGACACAGGACAAGAGCCCCTCTGGTCTCTCTTCCAGAGCTTCTGCTTTTCACGACCAGAGCCGCTGGTTGTACTAAACAGACTTGGAATATAATTCGACATTCAGGACCAGAGCCCCTCTGGTCTCTCTTCCAGAGCTTCTGTCTTCATGACCAGAGCCTCTGGTTTCAAATCATACTTAGAATATACTTCAACACAGGACCAGAGCCCCTCTGGTCTCTCTCCCAGAGCTTCTAGTCTTCATGACCAGAGCCTCTGGTTGTACTAACCAGCACCTCTGACTCATATAAATGATCTTTAGATAAACCTTCAACCAATAAGATAGCCTTTTTCATAAAACGAGCAATTATAAAAAGTTCATGTTTGACCAGAGCCTCTGGTT
>NW_020203366.1:0-3813 GCF_001531365.2 Cynara cardunculus var. scolymus | reverse complement strand
CAAAATTCAGTTTACTGTCTAATTCAATCTCTGGCATCGGTATAGTTAGATTTGGATCAGTCAAACATTTTCGCATATTCGACACATGAAAAGTGTTGTGAATCAGACTCAGCTCTTCTGGYAGCTCTAATTGATATGCTACTGGCCCAATTCGTTTACATATTCTGAACGGCCCTACATACCTTTGACTGAGCTTTCTTTCTTTCCAAATCTGTTAACACCCTTCCATGGCGAAACTTTCAACATCACAAAATCACCTATATCAAATTCAATCGGCTTTCGACGATTATTTGCATAACTTTTCTGGCGATCTTGTGCCGTTTTGATTCTTTCACAGATCTGTTCGATTTTTTCAGAAGTTTCTTGGACAATTTAAGGACCTGTTAGTTGTTTTTCACCCACTTCATTCCAACATAATGGTGTTCGGCATTTACGTCCATACAACACTTCATATGGTGTTGCTTGGATGCTGGAATGCTAACTATTGTTGTATGCAAACTCTATCAATGGCAAGTGATCTTCCCATGATCCCCCGAAATCAATAATACAGCTTCTCAACATATCTTCGAGAGTCTGAGTAGTTCTTTCACTCTGCCCATCAGTCTGCGGATGATAGGATGTACTTAATTCGAATTTCAGACCCCAGAGCTTTCTGTAATCCTCCCTAGAACGTTGAGGTAAATCGACTGTCTCTATTAGAGATAATAGACAAAGGAACACCGTGTCTGGTAACAATTTCCTTGATGTAAATCTGCGCTAACTTTTCTAAAGAGTATTTCTTTCTTATTGGTAGAAAATGTGCAGATTTAGATAAGCGATCAACAATGACCCAAATTGCGTCATACCCCTTTGGAGTTAGAGGTAACTTCATAACAAAATCCATGGTAATGTGATCCCATTTCCATACAGGTATTTCGAATGATTGAAGACTTCCATACGGCTTTTGATGTTCAATCTTAACCTTCAAACATGTTAGACACTGTTCCACATATCGAGCTATGTCTCTTTTTAATCCTGGCCATCAATAAAAAGGTTATAAATCTCGATACATCTTATTGGTGCCTGGATGGATAGAATATCAGGATTTATGACTTTCATTTAGTATCATACTTCAGATATCTCCAAAATATGGTACCCAAATTCGCCTCTGAAAACACATAATTCCTTTGTCATTTGGTTCCAATATTGAAATCATCTTACCCAACTTTTTTGATTTGATAAGATATTCTTTCATTGCTTCCTTCTGACATCTCAGAACTTCTTCATGAATATTAGGGACTAAACTTATTCTCATTGCCACAATTTTAATAGTCCCGCTTCTTTCTTTTCTACTTAAAGCATCAGCTACCACGTTAGCCTTTCCTGGATGGTAAAGGATTTCACAGTCATAATCATTAACATGTTCAATCCACCGACGCTGTCGCATATTCAAATCTTTCTGGCTGAACAAATGCTGTAGGCTCTTGTGATCTGTATAAATCTGGCATTTTGTTCCCAGAAGGTAATGCCTCCAGATTTTTAAAGCAAATACTACCGCAGCTAACTCCATATCATGAGTCGGATTGCTTCTCATGATCTTTCAATTGTCTTGACGCATAAGAAATTACTTTTCCTCTCTGCATCAGAACACATCCTAATCCTAATTTTGAAGCATCACTGTATGCCACAAAATCTTCGGATCCTTCTGGTAGAGTTAACACCAGCTCACTACAGAGATGATCCTTTAATAGTTGAAAAGCTTCTTGTTGCTCTTTTTCCCACTGAAATTTAACATTCTTCCGAGTCAATTTGGTCAATGGCACGGCTATTTTAGAAAAGTTCTGAATAAACTTATGGTAATAACCTGCCAAACCCAAAAAGCTACGAACTTCAAAAGGAGTCTTTGGAGCTTCCAATTTTTCAACTGTTTCTATTTTCATTGGATCAACCTTTATCCCTGATTCTGAAATGACATGACCCAGAAATTGAACTTCTCTTAACCATAACTCATACTTGGACAACTTAGCATACAACTTTTCTCTCTTTAATACTTTCAGTATCAAACGAAGATGTTCCGCATGTTCTTCTTTGGTTTTAGAGTATATAAGAATATCATCGATAAATACAATAACGAATTTATCAAGATATTCCTTAATACCCTATTCATCAGGTCCATAAAGCCTGCAGGTGCATAAGTTAAGCCGAATGGCATAACTAAGAATTCGTGATGTCCGTACCTTGTTCTGAATGCTGTTATGGCCACATCTTCTTCCCTGACCTTGAGCTGATGATATACAGATCTTAAATCAATTTTGGAGAAATAACTTGCTCCCACCAATTCGTCGAACCAATCATCAATCCTTGGTAAGTGATACTTGTTTTTGATTGTCAACTTATTCAGATCACGATAATCTATACACATTCGCATAGACCCGTCTTTCTTCTTAACAAATAAGACCAGAGCACCCCAAGGTGAAGTATTGGGTCTAATAAATCCTTTATCTGTTAAATCTTTCAACTATGCCACCAATTCTTTCAGTTCAGATGGAGCTAAACGGTACGACGCCTTTGCTACAGGTGCATCCCCTGGTATTAAATCAATTCGGAACTCAATAACTCTATCTGATGGTAATCCAGATAAGTCTTCTGGAAAAATTTTTGGATACTCACTAACAATCGGAATCAATTCTTCCTTTCCTTTCTCTTTCTTTAAATCGATTACATATGCCAAACATCCTTGGCACTTCTTTCGAATACTTTTCCGGGCTTTTGTTACTGACAAAATACTRGTATGGTGATTCTGACGATCACCTTAAATAACAACAGTTCTCTGGTCTGGCATAACAATTCTGATCATTTTCTTATTACAAACAATACTAGCCTGATTCTTTGTCAACCAGTCCATACCCACTACTACGTCAAATTCCTTCATCGGCATGGGAAATAACCGCATCGAAAACTCACAACCCTCAATAACAATAATGCAGTTATTGAACACACTAGTAACAGTTTCTTGACTATTAGCAGTATCAAATACTAATTCATCATCAAGTAGCACGGATTTCAAACATGCAATTTGAGCAAATAATGGTGATACAAATGAATAATTTGCACCAGAATCAAAATAACACCTTAGCACGTTGTGAATTCAGAAGGAATGTACCTGTTACTACATCTTGGGTTGCTTCTGCCTCATTCTTTGTCATATGAAATGATCTACCTCTGGTTCCACTCTGGCCTCCCCTCGGTACACTAGGCCTTCCACAGTTACTGGGAGTATTTCCTCCAATTGTCAGACGAGGAGTTCATAACAAAGGACAATTCGGTTGAATATGATCCAGAGAATTGCAATTGAAACACCTTTTGTTAGCTGGGCAGTTTCTAGACAGATGACCCGCTTCGCCGCATTTGTAACATTTCCTTGGGTCCACCTTGCATTCACCCTGATGAACCTGTCGGCATTGTGAGCAGACTTTTTCATTGTTCTTCTGCTCAAATCGGTTATTATATCTAACAATTTTTGGCCCCCGAAAAGATGAAGACCCTTCCCATTTTCTCTTCTCAACAACCTTTCCTTCTGATTGTCTATTCTTATTTCTTTCAGTTACCTCAGCTGCCTCTACTGTTGTAACAACACATATATTCCATGTACAGATATTTCACATCATCATACTCATAATACTAAAAATAGTATTGTTACAAAACATGGACTAACAAAAACTTTCTTTAATACATATATGAATAAACAAGTGACATCATCATTTAAACTTTTCCCTTTCCTTTATCCTGCGAGGTATGATGATCTACAAAACCGGTTAGTCCAACAACTGAGCG
>NW_020203365.1:7605-20761 GCF_001531365.2 Cynara cardunculus var. scolymus | reverse complement strand
TACAGCAAAATTGACAGTTTCTTTTGCTCAAATGGGTTCAAGAGGAGTGAGAATGAACCCACTATGTATTTCAAGAAACAAGGTATTGAAGACATAGTTTTAGTCAGCCTTTATGTTGATGACATGATTTACACTGGTTCATCATCAAAGATAATTCAACAATTCAGATTAGATATGATGAAAACATTTGAGATGACGGATCTTGGTGAATTGCACTACTTTCTTGGCGTCGAGATCAAGCAAACGAAGGAAGGGATCTTCTTGTCACAGAGAAAATATGCAACAGATATGTTGAAAGATTTCAATATGGAAAACATTGAATCCGAACGAGAAGTTGGTAACTAGAGATGGTACATGTGCGACGGATGCAAAAAGATACAGAAGCATTGTGGGTCGATTGATGTATCTCACACAGACGAGGCCGGATTTGAGTTTTGCAGTTGGGTTAGTCTCAAGGTTCATGCATTCTCCAACTATGCAACATTACGGTGTTGTTAAAAGAATACTACGTTATGTTGCTGGAACCAAAGAATATGGAATTTGGTATTCAAAGACTAAAGAATTCAAGTTAAGAGTCTACAACGATAGCGATTTGGCAGGTTCGCATGAAGATAGAAGGAGCACATCTGGGAATTGTTTCAGTCTCGGTTCCGGGCCAATATCATGGACCTCGAAGAAACAAACATGTGTAGCTTTATCAACGGCTGAGGCAGAGTACATAGCAGTTGCCATTACAGCATGCCAAGCAGTCTGGTTGCGAAGATTGATGAGTGACCTAAATCAAGAACAAAGTGAAGCTACAGTGATATACTGTGATAGTCAATCGACAGTTGCAATGACCAAAACTCCAATTATGCATGGAAGAACCAAACACATGGAGATAAAGTATCATTTCATAAGGGATTTAGTTGAAGCAGAAACCATAAAGCTCGAGTTGTGCAAGAGTGAAAATCAACTAGCTGATATTTTTACAAAGGCTCTTCCTTAAGCTCGTTTTGAAAGCCTTCGAACAAAGCTTGGTGTTTACAACTTTGAATCAAGGGGGAGTATTGAAGAATGATTCAAAGTCCTTTGAGTTGCTAGGCTTTTGGTTTGCTAGCCTTTTGGATTACTAGACTTTTGGTTTGCTAGTCATTTGGCTTGTCTTTTTTTAATGTTATCTTCCTTTGTAAGCTCTATATATAGAGAGCTCTTCTTTTCAATAATAGTGTGGTTTTTCATAGCATATTCTTGTTCTCCACTTTTATTCCAACATAACGTGCTTTTGATTACAAATATTTAGATGGCTACCGATTATATTTACTTTTGGTTTACTATTTACTCGTGTTTTGGATTTTTTTTTTATTCGTGCTGCTCTATCCTAATTAGATCTGTCTATTGGCCTTTACAGCTGTTTTGTTTTCGGTGTTTACATCAGTCTTATTTTTATTTGGTTTTGGATTATCAACAGTTCACAATGAACATATGGTTTCCGATAAGTGGCTGCAGGTTTGATAATATGGCCTTCTTGTCTGTTTGCTTTGATGATATGTGGTTTTTTGGACACGATATACAACAGAAGCTGTCAAAACAATTTCTGAAAATCAGGAGTGGTGTTCTTAATGTTTTGGGGTTGTTCTAAGGATGTAGGAATGATATGTATTAGAGTAAGAAGGGGGGTTTGTCGGAGTGACCGAGCCAAACGGAAGAATTGTCTCATTAAAGACGACGTGACGAGAAATGATGATGCTTTTGGTGGAGAGGTCAAGGCACCGAAATCCCCTATGATGAGAGGGGTAGCCAAGGAAGACACAAGGAGAGCTCCTAGGGGCTAATTTGTGAGAGGTGGTGAGGTGAGGGTAGCAAAGACAGCCAAATATGCRGAGATGAGAGTATGAAGGATGTTTTTKAAACAACCGGTAGTGAGGTGTTTCATAGTTGATGGTTGTGGATGGAAGGATGTTGAGGAGATGGGTAGCCATATGGAGGGCTTCGACCCAATAGGTGGGAGGGAGATGAGCGTGGAAAAGGAGGGTGCGAACCATATTGTTGATGGTTCGAAGCATACGCTCCGACTTTCCGTTTTGTTGGGACGTGTGAGGACATGAGAAACGGAATTGGATACCTTGGGAGGCAAAAAAATTGTGAAATAATTGATTATTATATTCACCACCGTTGTCGCATTGAAAAAATTTAATGGTTGCGTTAAATTGAGTTTTAACAAGATGGAAAAATTCATGAAATTTATTGAAAACGTCAGACTTATGTTTGAGAGGATAAACCCACAAGTAATGAGTAAAGTGGTCTAAGAAAATAACAWAGTAACGCAATCCACTAATGCTAGAGATGGGTGACGTCCAAACATCGGAGTGAATTATTTCAAAAKCATGAGAAACAACGGAATTAGAAACGAAAAACGGAAGCTGAACATGTTTTCCAAGTTGACAAGAATTGCAAAGAACACTAKTTTTATCAYTATGACAAGAAATAAAATTATTTGAAACTAATGACTTCAAGACTTGATCGTTGGGGTGACCGAGYCGTTGATGCCATGTGGAGTGAGCTGTCGAGAGAAGCACTTGAGGGTTGGAGGGGTTGACCGGGTAGAGGGGACCGTCGCTATCACATCGGATTAGAGGGCGCCGGGTCTTGTAGTCCTTAACAGTAAAACCAAAACTGTCAAACTCAATAGAAGTTTTATTTTGACGAGTAAATTGACGGACAAATATAAGATTTTTTATAATAGTGGGAAATATGAGGATATGTCTAAGATGCAAAGGACGGTACGGGTTGGTGATGGGAAAGGGGGCATGTCCGGTGTGCTTTACAGGCATTTTGGATCCATTACCGACAAGGATAGAACGAGTATCATGAGTTTCAAGAACATATTTTAGAATACCTGAGTTTGCGTGGACGTGGTCGGTTGCCCCGGTGTCCATGTACCAATCTGTGAAGCCCGGGTCGTTTAGAGACATCGAGTTGAACAACTCCGGGAGAGACGTAGCTTGATCCGGTGGGGCCCAAGTCCACGGGGGAGTGGCGGCGGCAGKCGATTGGCTGCTGTCCGTAGCGGCAGAAAAGTGGACTGCCGGGCTGTATGGCGGTGGCGCTTGCCACGGTTGAGCGGGCCGGTTGTGGCGGGCCGGTTGTGGCGATGGGGCAGCAGGCGGTGGACCAAGCAACCCAGCAGTTGGCTGCTGCCAGTAGGCGTGCGGTGGCTGTTGTTAGCGGGGCTGATTTGACAGACTCGGCGACGGTGGCGGGATGTACACCCAACCATAGCGTTGCTGATTCRGCGGCTGTCGGCGGCGACCTTGCTGCTGGCGACGGTCGTTTCGGCGGCCATTCCCACGATTTCYTCCGTTATTGTTCACGTGGAGGATGGTGGACGATGAGGAATGGTCGGTGTGAGGCACAACGGGTGTTGGGCGTATTTGAGCCATCCKTTGTTCTTCCAAAARAAGCATGGAACGAGCTTCAAAAAAAGTTGGAAGAGGAGAACGGTACCTTATGATATTGGCCACCGAATCGAACTTCGAGGAGAGTCCGTTGATTGTGTAGATCACAAGGTGTTTGTCGGGTATTGTGGAGTCCGGATCGAGGTTCGCAAGAAGGTCAGCAAGTCTCTTGATTTTGGTGCAATAGGCAGTGACGGAGAGATCGCCCATCACAATGTTGCGTAGCTCGCTATCGATTTGCATGGATTTGGCATCTTTGTTGTCACGAAAGAGAGTCTCGAGATTGTTCCATACTTGAAGCGCGGTCGAGTCTTTCTTCAACACCATTTGGAGAAGGGATTGTGAGATCGATCCGTAAATCCAAAGTTTTACGATTGA
Organism: Cynara cardunculus var. scolymus; assembly: GCF_001531365.2. Classification (NCBI taxonomy): domain Eukaryota; kingdom Viridiplantae; phylum Streptophyta; class Magnoliopsida; order Asterales; family Asteraceae; genus Cynara; species Cynara cardunculus. The sequence goes on along the minus strand of NW_020203365.1, from coordinate 16,946 downwards.
ATCCACCTTTTTCCATTCTGCGTCCGTGGGTTTAGGAGTAGATTCGTCGATGTGATCGATGACGTCAAAGGCAATACAATGGGTGGAGAAAAGTTCTCTCCACGCATCATAATTGAGACGATCGAGATCAAGAATGAGAGGAACGTAGGTTTTGATATTCGTTATACCGAAAACCTTGTTTGGGAGAGTTTGATTGACGGACATGTTTGAAGGGAGGCAAGAACGATTGAGGAGGAGGAGGCGGCGATGGGAGGCGTGGCCGGCCCTAGATCGCGAAAAGAGAGGAAGAAGGGAGGAGGTTGAGAGGAATTAGGAAGGGCTCCTAATTTTGCTTTGATACCATATTAGAGAGAATGATTTTCCTTGATTGATTAAACACAATACAATCACTTAAATATACAATATATGGGCCATGGGCCAAACACTATACGGGCTAATAAACTAAGCCTAATATACAATGTAATCTGCTAACAATATTTTGGTGTATGGGGTGCAGCCTCTAATTTTGATGGAAATAAATTACATCGGAAATCAAACGGGGAGTTGGAATAGTGGTTCTATTATAATGTAGGGGTGGCTGTTTTCTGGTTGAAGCCTTCATCAATTAATGGAGTTTGGTTAATAGGATGTTACTTTGATTAATTAGTTTTGCAAGGGCTATTGGCCATATTGCAAAATTTGGGAGCTGGAGTAAATTAATCATCTGTGTGCCATTATATTCCAGATTAAATATGTGGCTTTAAAAGATTCAATCTTGGATTCGAACTAACCATTAGTGGGATTCAATGGGGTTGGTTCCAATTTGGGTATTTGAGTAGAATGGGTAGTTTCTGGTTACAGCCATGGGAGCAAACCGACTGCAACCAATTTTCATGATCGAATTTGATTGTTATGATTTTGTTTTATTTAGAACTTGAACAAGTAATATTATGTTTGTTTGGATTAATATAGAATGTTGTTTTGAACAAATAATATTGAGTATGTAGTTTATATTTGCAAAATTATTGTTTCATTCACATATGTATCTAAATAGGTATATGTCATTCAGAACTAAATCATAAAGAGCTTTAAAATTGTAATAAAATCGTCATTCAGACTTATTCACAACAGTATCCAAACAACCATATTTTATTTTGCATTATATCATATAGAAAGTCTCTTAAACATTATGATCACTTAACCATTCTGCACGACACTACTAAAAAAAGGGGTATCACCGGCGGAAATTCCGTCGGAAATATTCCTGACGGATTTTCAACGAATCCCAAAAAAGTCAAGAAATGTCAACTTTTATCGACGTCTGCCACAAATCTCCCACAAATTTGTCACTGAATTTTTGAAAAATAAAATCATTTCTACAACTTTCCCGATGGTTTTTCGACGGATTTGTGACAGAGTTTTTTACTTATTCAAAACCGTCACAAATCCATCGGAAATCCGTCACAAAAATTGTTCTAATTTATTTAAATTAATTAATTAGCGTTAATCAATAAATTATCGACGGAATTTAATTTTTTTATTATAAATTAAATTCCGTCGGAACTTTTTAAACCTTTTTGTATATATATTTTTGGTAGGGACAAAATAGCAATATTTTTTTTCTGATGAAATTTTAATTTTTCTTATTAAAAATTATATTCCGTCGAAAATCTGTTGGTAAAATTAAACTTGGAAGAAAATAAAAAAAAATCATTTTTTCAAGTTTAATATTACCGACTGAATTTAATTTTTTTACTAAAAATTATATTCCGTCGGTAATATTAAACATGGAAAAAAAATAAAACATTTTTTTCTTTGAAAATTACCGATGAAACATAATTTAATTTTATTTATTAAAAATTATATTCCGTAGGAAATCCGTCAGTAAATCCAAACTTGGAAAAAAATAAAATATTTTTTCCTTTGAAAATTACCGACGGATTTCCGACGGTATTTTATTTTATTTATAATTAAAGATTATATTCCGTCCGAAATTTTTATTTTTTTAAATATACATTTTTTGTAGAAAAAAATAAAACATAAAAACTTTTTTCTTAAACAATACCAATGGAGTAGTCGTATGTCCACTTACATTTAATGGATCTATTGGCTTTATTCGGTTCAATTGGGCTTTTACATGTATTATTGAGTTTTATTGGATCTTGGTGGAATTTAATGGATCTTAGTGAATTTTATTCGGTTCAAATAGGCTTTAATGGAGTTATTGGATCTTATTTGGTTCAATTCGGCATTAACGGGTACTAATTGGGCCTTTTCTGAGAGTTGCCCTATTGACATACTTTGTTAATTCGGCACAACCTGGATATAATGCACATTGTAAAGAATGTATTTGATAATCTGTTCCATACGATTATGGATACACCAAAATCAAAGGACAAAATAAAAGCAAGAAAAGACATAGAAGAAAATTGTAATCGACCGGAGTTGCATATACGTGAGGAACGAAATAAAGTATTTAAATCGAAAGCCTCTTACACATTGAACGAAATCAAAGTATTTAATGGATCTTAATGAATTTTCCAACTGCAAAATCCGTCGGAAAGTTGTTTTTTCGAAGGATTTTGCCGTCGGAAAACCCCCATTTTTTAGTAGTGTGAAACCATTCCGAAATTGTCCAATTAACAACCCCTACGTCTATTAACCATGTTTGATTGCTGTTTGATGGAGATTTTGAGTAGGTCCGTGGACATAATATGATTACATGAACTTGTAATTGATCTTAATAACGAAGAGGAGTACCAGAGGAACCTTCATGGTGGCGACGATATTCACATCCACAATGTATTCATTAACCCTAGGCGCTATTTTCATCATTGAAAAGGATAGCGATGTGCTTTAGAAGAATAAAGAGTTGTCGAGGGAGCAATGCAAGGAAATCAATTTATTTGAGAAATAATAAATCACAAGTTGTTGAATATGTTTCTTATTTAACAAATTGATAAAAATATCTTTAAAAAATCGATATAAGTTATTTTAAACTTGTTTTATTTTTTTCGAAAAATTTGTCTCCTTATAAACAAAAAATAAACTATTTAACCCTACATTATTTGAAAACATTATCAAATTTAGAAAGATGCATGCATGCATGGATGGAAGGAAGAGATTTAAATATTTTTTTGTCACAGCCTGTGGCTCGTGCCTATAAATATGGAGGCAATCGAAATGGAGCTACATGTACAACATCATAAGTTTCCAAATGAAAAGGCTCATAAACAGCTTGGAGAATGGTATACTCTTTCACCAATGATGTTTATATCTGATTTACTTACTTTCTTCACTGATCGCTTTTAGTAGTTATGTGATTTGGATCCATATCTGATAGTACGAGGTATAGTTCAATTTCTCTAAGTACCGGAGGTTGCGTTCTCTTATGTGAATAAAGTCGGTACTGAAGCAATTGTTGAAAAATTTGGTGGTGATGGTGGGACAACTCATTTGGTAAGTAATATTTGATATCATATAAAGCTACATCTACCTAAGCTAGTTAAGTACATATGTATGTATGATTGTTGGCTTTTTTATTTGATATACCCTTTTCGATGCCTCAAGTTTCCTTTGGTGACGACGAGAATATCATTGTATTCAGTGGAACTGTTGGACCATATAGTGGCATTACGGTGATTACGTTCTTAATTTTTGAGACCAACAAAATCGACTATGGACCATTTGGCACGGTGGGGAACAGCAGTTTCTCACTGCCTTTGACTAAGGGTAAGTTTGCTTGATTCTTTGGAAGGACGTGTTTTAGTAGACTCTATTGGCGCCGTACTTGTTCCCAAAGTAACCAGGCTCAGCAAGAATGCAAGATTATACAAGACACTCTATTGTTATTTAGACTAGAATGATGAACAATATTATGTGTACACACCAATGTTAGCATTTTTGGGTTGCCAGCCAAGATTATCAAAAGAAATTATGTCAATTAAATGTCCACCAACCCAAGGGTTTTCTATGGCAATAAATTAAGTAGTACCTGCAGTATCAGTATCAGTATCAGTATCAGTATCAGCTACACCTTCACAATATATCTCTGTTTTTTATGATCGGAATATATTTTTTATTGGATGATATATAAAGAACAGCCCATAAAAAGGCCAAGATATTCGATTAAAGGGTTGGACAGAAAGCCGAACAAACATATAATCAACATTTCAATTCCAATAAATAATTCCTTTCACTTAGATTCACTCGAGTGGTAGAGGTGCATGGAATTGAATGATCAACCATAGAATCCCGAGAGGTTAGTTTTTCTATGATCGTTCTAGAATTTTAATTTTTCATCTGTATACATATTGGACCATAGGTGCTTGGGAAAGCAAAAAATTTGTTTCTTTTCTTTGTAACAATAGATACGTTGACACCAATATCCATCATATCATACGAGTCACTCTGAAAGCAACCGCCCCACATCTTTTGAGATATTTATGGGGTACTTATATTTGATAAACGAATCTACAACCGCCCCAAACTAACTATAGTTGTTAACAAGCTCTAACAACCTGGATTTTGCGTTAGACATTCATTAGAACAAGCTCTTTAATTAAATCTTAACACCAAATGGAAATTTGAAAAAACTCTGAAATTCCCATGTGTAGTCAGCATTAACGAGTTAGTATAATCATCAATACAAAGCAATAAACTCACAAGATCGGCATATTAGAGCTCTGATTGCAAGAGTTCAAGAAACTGATTTTAAAACCTTATTGAGATCGAAGGATTTCAGTTGCCACATTATCAAAATCCCTAAACGATCATGTATCTAGTGTTTTCAATAACTATTTTCCAAAATAAATTATCAATTAAATGATCAGCTTAATGGAGAACTCAAGTGAAAATGACAATCATATAGAAATCAAGTAGATACACTTGTTCACAACATATTATAAGAATCTCAAATAAAATACATCAACAATCACAAGCTCGAGTATTCTTGAAAACAAAAACGAGTTACCCTCATAATGAAGATGGAAGAAATAACTTCAATACTTCTCTTTCTCCAAAAATTGTCCCTAAGTCTGCTCCCCTCAACCGGAGGTTTCCAACTCATTTATACCAAGAAAATAGAAGAATGGCTCAAGATCCAAAAATTGGTGAAATTGGTCCTGTAGTGAATTATGCAACCCTTGCATGTGACCCAAGCCCACGACCCTTGGATTTCAAGCTAGCATTTTGTGTACTGTAAGTTCATACCTTATATGAAACCCTCGCTTGCGATCGGGTCGCTCGTGACTCTCGCCAGGGTAGCATGTCAAGGTGTCATTTTACGGCAGCATTTTCCTCTTTAATTCATGCCTTTCTTCGACCGCTTAGGCAGCATTTTCCTCTTTAATTCATGCCTTTCTTCGACCGCTTGTTCCGTACAACCCCTAAAAGACACTTGTATTAATAGCTCCAGAAAAAGTACAAGTGTAAAATCGACCATCAACGCTCGATCAACAAAAATACAAAAAATAAAAAATAAGTGAAATAGGGGGGAGAGCTTCTTCAATTGTCATTCTTGCAAATGTCTCCTCAATGAGGATTGTCTTGTTAGTCGTAGGAAGATCAACGACATTATGTTCCACCCCGTCATCGTCTGACTTCGGCTCTTCTTCACTTTCGATCTCTTTTAAGAAGTAGTTGAGCTTCTTCTCAACATCCTTCAGTGGATGTTTTCCTGATAAGTGTTTATGCATCATGATGGCCCTCGCTTTGAAATGCATAAACGCCTCCAAAGTCGCCATCTCTTCCTCTAGTTCAACGATTCTCTTTGGTCTCAAAAAAGGCCGACTTAAGAGCCTTGTCTTCTTTTTCATTCTCAGTTAAGGCGGCTTTTGCCACCTTTTTTTCCACCTTAGACGTGGATGCTTTGTCGAGGGCTTGATTTATACGGCCCATCAATTCTTCCTTGGCCCTCTCTTCTTCTTCCTTCTTTGTAAAGGGCATCCTCCAGTTTAACCTCAACAACAATGTGTTTTGCTATGTCAGCCTCTTTACATATCTTTAAGGATGTTGTTGATAATGGCACATTTTGTCCATACGTGCATGAAGGGCCAAAGATGCTTGTAACACCTAAAATATAAACATGACAATATATTAGGACGTGTTTAGAAGTTGTTAGTCCACTATTGTAACATCTCGATTGAGCAATCCCCAAATTACCAATTTTATAAAATCTCCAATAAAATATAATTTATTGATTATTAGGACCAAAATTGATCCTAATTATTCTAAAAGTTTTGTCAAAGCAATCGGCGCCAATGATGGAAAATCTGAAGATGCTACTGAAACGACTAAGTCTGGAGGAAGACCAGAGGCGATGAATTGGTCCAGAGGCAGGCGATGGTCCAGAGGCTGCTGAAATGACTAAGTCTGGAAGAAGAACAGAGGTGATGAATTGGTCTAGAGGCAGACGATGGACCAGAGGCTGCTAAAATGACAAAGTCTGGAAGAAGACCAGAGGCGATGAATTGGTCCAGAGGAAGGCGATGGACCAAAGGCTGCTGAAATGACTAAGTCTGGAAGAAGACCAGAGGCGATTAATTGGTCTAGAGGCGATGAAAATGGACCAAAGGCGATGAATTGGTCTAGAGGCGATGAAAATGGACCAGAGGCGATGAATTGGTCAAGAGACGATGAAAATGGACCAGAGGCGATGAATTGGTCCAGAGGCGATGAAAATGGACCAGAGGCGATGAATTGGTCCAGAGGCGATGAAAATGGACCAACCATTTGAAACACACAGATCTGTGTATAACATTAATTAACCTCAAAATATGGGATATTAATTTCTAGAAAAACTTCGAAATATCCTTTCTATTTTAGTGATAAAACCACCCAAAACACAATTCCAAACTGGATATAATGGATTTTTACTTACAACCCGAATTARGTAGCAAAAGAATACGGGACATATTTATAACCGGAACAAGACTATATATAAGCTACACTTACTACAACTATGAGATACGGTAATAAGCTACTATTTACCAAAAGCAAGATTGAAATCTTCAAGTTCCCCGATAAATCTTCGAGTCAGACAACGGGTTCTTTCTTTTTATCCGTCTTCTTTCCTGAGAGAGGTTGCCACATAAATGGTAAGCCAACACTTAGTGAGTTAAATAGTTAAGTATTACATATCAATATTACACATGTTTATAAACATACATAATAAACTCTTATCAATAAAAGAGTTCAAGACATCATCCAGATGCAAACCGAGACTTACAAGAAACCGAGTGAACAATTACGTACCGGATGCTAAGATCATAGGATTCCATATTCAAATCACCATAGTATACCATACCATTGATGCTCAATACAACATGGAGACAGGATCAACAACCAAATATATTCAGCAATGTTAGAATACCAATAAATATCAAGAACCAAGAGATCGAATCGGTATACATAACGAGGACAGTGCATCACCCCGTCCTTCACCTCCCGGGCTCATGCCAAAGTCCGAGTCAGAATCATACATTACAGGAAACCTCGCACTGCCCGCCTTCCTCTACCGGGTATGTGCCAAGGTTCCCTACTCATTGCTCTTCCTCCTTTTTGAGCAATGAGTATTCACAACCGCAAAAAGTCTCACCCGTCCAACCTGGGATCTTGACTTTGCCATAAACTTCAGGCGTGCTACGCCAAGTAGTACCTATACTATGGTGTACAATTCAAGGAACAAAACAACGAGTCCGGATCCAGAAAGCAAACCGATATACCGAGATAGTAATAAGGAATCGACTCAAGAGACGAAATCAAAGACAAATCAAGATTATGTAACTACATTCAAGACCAAAAACATTCATATGAAAATACATATGTTCAAATCAATATGTAACAATTAACTATATAACTCWCCGGGCAACCGTATAATACCGAAAAGCTCCGAATTGAGCTCACAAAGCAAGTCCAATCTACTACACTTAGATTTCTTCCGAAGTATCAAAATATGTCTTAATTACCCCCTGGAGTAAATGTACAAAATCTCATAAGCAACCAATATAAGAAACCCATGATATACACATATCCTATTTGAACACTTTACCTAAATTTCTATGTACAGCTGCTGCATGAAAAACTATTTTGTCCATTTTAAACTCAGATTCATGCCTTGATCATAAAATAAGAAATAAACTAGACTCAATTATCTAACTAAGGAAATTGGCCTCACCTCATTTGGAATTTTCTACGATTTTATACAGATCTTCAATTTCTACACACTTTTAATGCATTCTTAAGTCGAAATTCTCATTTTCATACATTTTTCTCAAACCATTTCGATTCCAAACTATTCCAACTTCTGAATTTCAACTTAATATAACCTATTTGACATAAAAAACCAAAATACAACCTTTATTTTATCATTCATATTCTCTCCCAAATCATTGACTTGATCAAGTCAAAGTTCATATGATGAACTTGCTTAAATCTTGATAATCTTTTGAATCTAATGATCATTTCAAGCCATAACTACTAAAATGCACTCATTTTATACACTTAAGATCAAACCCATATGAAACCCTAACTTTGTCTCGACATGCAATCCATATAACAAGAATGTCAACCAAGAACATGTGCAAAGAATGGATTATACCTTACTTGATGATCAAATCCTTCATAGATCTTGTAGTTCCTCATTAATTTGAGTTGAATTGAGCTTATATATGTGAAAATCGCACCTCTAGTGTGTGTGTGAGTTCTGGACTTAGATGACATGAAAGATGGGCCAAAAATCCAATTTATAATGCTAAAACTCGAGTTGGGCCGGGTTGGCCCGGCTAGGTACCCATTTTGACTATCAACACTTAAAATATTCATAATTTTTCGCTCGGACCTCCGTTTTCTATGAGGTTTTCGCCTACACGTTCATAAAGAGATAATCTATAATATCCAACAAAAAATTATTCCAGAAAAGATATCCCAAAAAAATCCGTTTTACGTATCTATTTGACGTGATATTTTCCAAATCCTCTAAATATAATTCTAAAACTTCAGACCCAAACTCCCACTAAATCATAAGTTCTCTTTAACCCAATAATTAAATATACTAAGCAAATAATTGGGCATATTAGAAATTGGATGCTACAAATACCTCCTCCTTTTGAGGATTTCCTCCCTGAAATCACTGTTGTGGAAATAAAAATGGGTATTTTGCCTTCATCTCATCTTTACGGTCCCACGTCAAATTTGGTCCTCGATGGTGTTTGTTGGATCGATTAACTCAGATTCTTGGTAAAGATTACTTACTTGGATGATCTGTTTAACAGTGAGAATGCAGCGGAAATAATAATAATCAACCAAAGCAGAAATCAATAAGAACACAGATAAAGATTAATGATGAACACAAGAGAGAGCTT
>NW_020203365.1:4444-6815 GCF_001531365.2 Cynara cardunculus var. scolymus | reverse complement strand
AAGAGAGGAGACACTTCACCAACCCTGTAATGTCTTCTATCCACCTCTGCCACTAAACACTTGAAGATCCWDTCCARYGWCTCTGATGAATACTTGTGAGCTTCTGTTGGGTCGAAGAATCTTAATAGCTCATCCTTGTCCAAATATACAAAACCAAAAACGGGATTGTGTAGAATGGTGTTTGGATAGTACTTAGATACCCAATTCGCCTGCATTAAGGAGGAGTGATCTTCAAATTCTTCTGTGCTAATCTCATGGCCAATTCAAAATCTTTCTGGCTATAATACATCACTTGCGCACGCATAACTTCAATTAGCCTCTGGAGAGAAATTTGGAATGTTTTCCTCCTTTCCATGTAGATGTTAAGGATCTTGTGCATATATATGACATCATACACGCAGAGGTTATGAAGATCTGCATCAGTGAACGTGTAGATGTTGTTGTCTTCTCTCTTTACAACATACTGTGAGTAAAGCACGGTCTTCATTAACAGAGTCCTTAGTGAGATTGTCACCAAAGAAGTGATCATGTGGCACGAGAAGACCTGCTCACGAGGCCTTGTTAACCTGGAGAAGTGGAATTTGGCTACGGCAGAGGGGATATCTGTGAGCTCTGGGTCATAGGGTGGCTTTGTGTCTGTTATAGAGTACTTCCAAAAAAGAATTCCTTCTGGGGTAGTGACAGCCTCTGTACGAACGTTTTGCGTTGGAATCTTACTCATAGATTCAAAAATTTCAGAGACCCGTCCTCCCTCTGTAGGCTCTGTCATCTTCTGTTCTTCTTCTTCTTCTTCTTTTTCTTGCAGAATCAGCCTCTGGGTCGATCCCTCTGCAAGGATGGGCTTAACGGTTCCTTGCAGGGCATCAAACGTACCTATGGACGTTGTTTGGACTTGTGGGAAAAAGGATGTTGTGGCCTCGCCTTCTCTGTGGTGCATAGGCACTCTACCCTTCTTAGCCTGAGCCTCTGCCAGAGAAATCTTCAATACTTTGAGGAGCTCAGCCTTCTTCTTTTCCTCCTTCTTCTCCCCCTCATGACGATCATCATCACCCTTATGATCATCATGGCTCTGGATGGCATCAGCCTTGCATGAAGTTAGGGGAGCCCTCCTCAAATGACGCAAAATTTTAGTGGCCACCTTGTACATTTTCTCTATCACCTTCTCGGCACCCGCAGAGGCATTCATCACATCAAGTTCTGTGGCCCATTTGAGTTTGGAGACGTTGCTGAGAACTTCTGCACGAAAGAGGTCACCTTCCTTTACGAGCTTGGAGGTGCATTCTTTGATGAGATCGTTGGATGTGAGGATCTCCATTTTAAGTGCTCCRAGATGGYCGGTCACAGAATCCCCTAGGGCATCCACCATAGCGTCCAGTTCTCTGCGAGTAGCCAAGTGATTGATGTTTGCCCTTGAGGTTGTCGAGTCGATACCATAGGTGACTATAGAGGAGAACATCTCCTTGATTTTGTCTCTAAACGATGAGTAGTTCGTGTAGCCTGCAGAGATGAAATCAGCTGCAAACTTGGCGGCCATCTCTGTGAGTTCGTCCTTGAGCGTTTTGATGGAGGAGGGGTTGAGTGTCATCGCTTGGAAGGCCACTGTCAAATCATCCTTCTTAATGACAGAGCTCTGAAGGGTTATTAATGTAGACTTCAAATCTGTAGTGGTGGCGGATAACTCCTTCAGAGCCTCTGTAAGCGGCGATATATCTTGTGGCTGCGACCGCGAGATGAACAAGCTTTGCAACTCGTCCATCTTTTTGAACAACTCTGTGGCAAAGGTGTTAAGCTCCCCCTTTGTCACATAATCGTTATGGGAACTCGGACCACCAACACATGGTGTTCCTGTGACCTTGGAGCTTGAGGCGCCTTCAGCGGCTGGCATTTCGTATCCTGCTCGGGGACTTCCACCATATCCTTGTACATCTCCTTGAGGAGAGCCTAACGGTGTTCTGTAGATCTTGTGTTCGATAGTTTCAGAGCCTAACCTGACATTTTGATCTAGTAGAGACAGAAGGTGTTCTAGACCCTCTGCCTCTATGGTTCTCACCTGTGCCTCTGAAGCACGTTTTGGTTGATCACTCTGTGAAGAGACAACAAATATCTCTCGGGGTACTGTCGAGTCCTTGGGAGATTGGACTCTTTTGGTAAAACCTTCACCCTTTTGAGAGGATGAAGGAGTATGTTGTGGTTTCCCAGGTGTGCGATCTATAGAGGACGAAAGATTGTCCTCTGCGGTGGTAGGATGGTTTGGGTTCGGCAAGTGCGTGCCTTCTTCAATAGAAGTTCCCTCTAGAACAGGGCCTCTAGGAATGTGGGTTGCACTAGGAGGTGGGCTGGGATGTGTGCCTTCGGCATCTTTTGCGCCCTC
>NW_020203365.1:1874-3954 GCF_001531365.2 Cynara cardunculus var. scolymus | reverse complement strand
TGTCTTCGTCTTCTTGCGAGGAGGACTTGGGATTCTAGGGGGATCCTCTCTCACCACACCAGCCACTACTGGCTCCTTCGTTCGTCCCTCTACTCTCATTTTTTCGATTTCCACACCTACGGGGACACCTATTCATGGTGGGGTTACAGGGACCGGTTCTGGTCGCCTGTTTGCACGTCTATAGGATTTTCTATCATGGTGGCTTAAGTACCTGAGCATGGCCTTTGATGGAGGCCTTGGGCTTCTGTAGCCATGCTCATTCTCTGTAGGTCTAAGCTCTTTGAAGGGGTATAGCTTGGCATTCGGATCCACAGAAGGCAATCTTGCTGCCAGAATGTCTCCAAAAGCCAAACCAAGGAAGCGTTGTAAGACCAGGTTTGGCTGGTTCATGTCTTCCTTGGCCTTCTTTTGGGCCTGGACCTTCGTCTTCTCCCCTTTTTGACTGGCGCACTTCTTCTTGATGAGGCCGACCATGTCCTCGAAAATTAATTGCGCATAGTCCAGTGACAGATTAAAGTAGATGCCATACATTATTGAAAGCATAGCGTGGGATGATTGGTCATGGCTACCTACCTTCCCTGTGAGACAGCAATTGATGATGGAGAAAAGAGTGTTCCACACAGGGGGTAGTCCCTTACGCCTGAACTGGGTCCTTTTGGTAATGGGGATAGCGTAAGAATGGAACTCCAGAAATTTGATTAGTTCCTCATCAGTAGGAGTGGCGGCATAGGCATTTAGGTTAAGTTCTTGAAGAGTAGGCAAGTGCAGGGTAGTTCTTAGAGATTCGACATTAAGTTCGAGAGGGACCATTGATTTATTTACAGGGTGAGAGGCGTAACCAACAATGGTTAGTCCAGTGTTGTCCAGGGTTGTTATGTAGGCACTCAACAAAAATTGGGTAATGTAAGTTTTAGGAGTAGGTCGAGTAGCAGTCAAAGCGTAAAAGAGGGGATGGTTTCTAAGAATTTCCATTAACGTGAAAGTATATTCAGGAAAGCCTGAGGGGACGAAGAAATAATTATTTGGCTTTTTCACAAGAACAATCTTTTCGTACTTGTTCTGGATGAAGGATATGGCGTGAGAGGTTAGGGCTTCAGCTTGTGTTACCTCATTGTCGCTGGAGACGTTTACAGATTGAGCTGATGCACTTGAGGAAGACATTGTTGCAGGAAGCTTGAGAAAAGGTAGGTTGCAGGTTCGTCTGTGTTTATGGAAATTTTTGAGAGCGTAAGGTTTAATTTGGGGGGGAAGGAGGGTATTTATAGGTAAGGATTTCAAAAAACGAACCGTTTACAGTACGAAAGGTCGTGTGATGAGTGCTTTTGGGGTGAAACGATTCATAAAGTTATGACACGCCGTATTGGGAAGACGCGCGATTGATGACGTGCGCTCCCGTTTTCTGACACGCGCGTGTGTCTTCTTACCCTTATTCATAGAACCACGCGCACCATATCAATAGACAACAACTATCGAGTTCTGTCAAAGGCCTAAGGGTTACAGAGCCTCTGTGATATGTGCCAGGTTTTCTCATAAGTGTTACACCTTATTACCTAAACGGTTTTATAAAATCCACAGAGAGATGAGTATTTGCTCAGCTCAACTTAGAGAGCCTCTATTATCAGCGCCAGAGGTTCTGATGAGATAACCGAGAACAAAATACTTCAAACATTTTTGCATCTTCTGTGGTTTTAAGTTTTGAAAACTCCCCCTCTGAGCCAGCTTCCTTGGCTCCTCCTTGAATAAAAACCTTTTGAAAAATCCTTAAGAAGAAGTGTCCACAGAAGTTCCGTTCAAAGAGCCTCTGTAAGTAGTCGCAGAGGTTCTGTGAGCTAAAACATTTTATTCTTCTAGAGGTTTTATCTTTTAAAACACAGACTCCCCCTTGAACCATGCAATCCTCTGCTTGGCTAAACCTGTAGGCTAAAGAATCAAGTGAAAAAATATTCAAGAAGTTCAAAATATTTACAAAAATTTAATTTTAAAAGAAAAAGTATGTACAAGAAGAATAAAGAATTAAGACGACCACCACCTAAGACTCTGGACACGACATTCCAATTTTCTCCAAAAGAAAATTAAATCT
>NW_020203365.1:0-924 GCF_001531365.2 Cynara cardunculus var. scolymus | reverse complement strand
ATCTCAAACTCATTCTGCATCAAAACTTCAAATTCTTTGCACATAGAAACGTTAGTTGCTCCAAAGATAATGTCGTCAACATAGACTTGTACAAGCAAAATATCATTATTCATTTTTCTATAAATTAAAGTGATATAAGTTGTACCTCTGTGAAACCCATTAGAAGTGAGAAAGTTTGATAGACGATCATACCATGCTCTGGGAGCCTGCTTGAGACCGTACAGAGCTTTGTCTAARAAGTAGWCATGGTTAGGATGCTTCTCACTTTCAAACCCTGGGGGTTGCTTGACATAAACTTCCTCTTTGAGCTTGCCATTAAGGAATGCTGACTTGACGTCCATTTGAAATACCTTGAACCCTCTATGAGCAGCAAACGCTAAGAAGATACGAATAGCTTCCAGCCTGGCCACAGGGGCAAAGGTCTCTTCGTAGTCGATTCCTACTTCTTGGCAATACCCCTTCGCAACTAGCCTTGCCTTGTTCCTTACTACTACCCCTTGCTCATCCTTCTTGTTGTGAAAAACCCACTTGGTGCCAATAGCGAGCTTTCTGGCTGGCAGAGGTACGAGTGTCCAAACTTGATTTATCTCGAATTGAACTAGCTCGTCTTGCATAGCGTCAACCCAGAAGGTATCTGCTAGAGCCTCTGCAATCGTCTTGGGTTAAATTTCACTTACATAGCAAGAAAATAAGCAAAAGTTCGTCGTGGCTCGTGTCTTTACACCCGCAGAAGGTTCTCCTATAATTTGAGATTGTGGATGGCTTTGGGTCCATTTAGWGACATGATGTGGGGGAACAGAAGGCACGGTTTCTTGTGTAATTTGAAGATGAGGTTGAGATACAGAGTCTTGTTCAGGTACTTGAGCTTCATTGGAGGATGAAACTGGAGGACTTTCAAATATTGGTGCAGCTTATTGTTGAGAA